>NC_090831.1:98887125-99190155 GCF_028021215.1 Eschrichtius robustus | reverse complement strand
AGCAATCTACAGATTCAATGCAATCCCTATCAAACTACCACTGGCCTTTTTCACAGAACTAGAACAAAAAATTTCACAATTTGTATGGAAACACAAAAGACCCCGAATAGCCAAAGCAATCTTGAGAACGAAAAATGGAGCTGGGGGAATCAGGCTCCCTGACTTCAGACTATATTACAAAGCTTCAGTAATCAAGACAGTTTGGTACTGGCACAGAAACAGAAATATAGATCAATGGAACAGGATAGAAAGCCCAGAGATAAACCCACACACATATGGTCACCTTATCTTTGATAAAGGGGGCAAGCATATACAGTGGAGAAAAGACAGCCTCTTCAATAAGTGGTGCTGGGAAAATTGGACAGATACATGTAAAAGTATGAAATTAGAACACTCCCTGACACCATGCACAAAAATAAACTCAAAATGGATTAAAGACCTAAGTGTAAGGGCAGACACTATCAAACTCTTAGAGGAAAACATAGGCAGAACACTCTATGACATACATCACAGCAAGATTCTTTTTGACCCAGCTCCCAGAGAAATGGAAATAAGAACACAAATAAACAAATGGGACCTAATGAAAGTTAAAAGCTTTTGCACAGCAAAGGAAACCATAAACAAGACCAAAAGACAACCCTCAGAATGGGAGAAAATATTTGCAAATGAAGCAACTGACAAAGGATTAATCTCCAAGATTTACAAGCAGCTCATGCAGCTCAATAACAAAAAAACGAACAACCCAATCCAAAAATGGACAGAAGACCTAAATAGACATTTCTCCAAAGAAGATATACAGATGGCCTACAGACACATGAAAGAATGCTCAGCATCATTAATCATTAGAGAAATGCAAATCAAAACTACAATGAGATATCATCTCACACCGATCAGAATGGCCATCATCAAAAAATCTAGAAACAATAAATGCTGGAGAGGGTGTGGAGGAAAGGGAACACTCTTGCACTGTTGGTGGGAATGTAAATTGATACAGCCACTATGGAGAACAGTATGGAGGTTCCTTAAAAAACTACAAATAGAACTACCATACGACCCAGCAATCCCACTACTGGGCATATACCCTGAGAAAACCATAGTTCAAAAAGAGTCATGTACCAAAATGTTCATTGCAGCTCTATTTACAGTAGCCAGGACATGGAAGCAACCTAAATGTCCATCGACAGATGAATGGATAAAGAAGATGTGGCACATATATACAATGGAATATTACTCAGCCATAAAAAGAAATGAAATGGAGGTATTTGTAATGAGGTGGATGGAGTTAGAGTCTGTCATACAGAGTGAAGTAAGTCAGAAAGAGAAAAACAAATACAGTATGCTAACACATATATACGGAATCTAAGGAAGAAAAAAAAAGGCCATGAAGAACCTAGTGGCAAGACGGGAATAAAGACACGGACCTACTAGAGAATGGACTTGAGGATATGGGGAGGGGGTGGGGTGAGATGTGACAGGGTAAGCGAGTGTCATGGACATATATACACTACCAAATGTAAAATAGATAGCTAGTGGGAAGCAGCCAGATAGCACGGGGAGATCAGCTTGGTGCTTTGTGACCACCTAGAGGGGTGGGATGGGGAGGGTGGGAGGGAGGGAGATGCAAGAGGGAAGAGATATGGGAACATATTGTATGTGTATAACTGATTCACTTTGTTATAAAGCAGAAGCTAACACACCATTGTAAGGCAATTATACTTCAATAAAGATGTTTAAAAAAAAAAAAAAGCGATCTCTATTAAATGGGCCTCAGGTATCTTCTGTTCTCTACTTCGTTCAATGCAGTTTAATCGTATTTATACATTTGATACATATATTTTTGAATGACATTTTAAATAAGATTTGCAAATAATTGGTTTAGTACCCTCCCCAGAGTTTACCCACATGCTTAGACATGATAGACCTATGCCATAATGTATTAATGAACGCATCAATGATCTGGATATTTAAATGCAAAGACAATATTCTATTGATCTCTGTCTAAGTCAATAATTTTTGATGAGTGATGAGTACACATCTTGAAGAATAAAAGTAAAATTTAACATTATCTTGGTATTGGGTGACCAATCTTACTGGACAGTTTCCCTTTGCTTCAGAACAAAGGGCACGTTTGAACAGCCAACACACATTGGAAACTAGAGATAGATTGTCTTTTCTTTTTTTTTATTTATTTTTTGGCTGCGTCAGGTCTTTGTTGTGGCACAGGGGATCTTTTTTTTTTTTTTTAACATCTTTATTGGAGTATAATTGCCTTACAATGGCGTGTTAGCTTCTGCTTTATAACAAAGTGAATCAGTTATACATATACATAAGTCCCCATATCTCTTCCCTCTTGCATCTCCCTCCCTCCCACCCTCCCTATCCCACCCCTCTAGGTGGTCACAAAGCACCAAGCTGATCTCCCTGTGCCATGCGGCTGCTTTTCACTAGCTACCGATTTTACATTTGGTAGTGTATATATGTCCATGCCACTCTCTCACTTTGTAGAGATAGATTTTCTTAAAGACAAAGAACTCCAGAGAGATTTGAATATCTAAAACCCTCTCCTTCCTTCTCTGGATGGAGACACCCTGCCTCCTTTCTTGCTTTCTAGATTAATAAACTAAGAGATATTTTCCATCTCTCACTTGGAAGAAGAAGAGATATACTTAGGTAGTAATCTGTTTCTTTCTCTCCCTCTCTCCCCTCTTCTTCCGTCCCTGCATCCCTCCCTTCTTCTTTCTCACAGGGAAGGCAGATATGCCAGCAATGTATAAAGAAGCTGGGTCTCTTAAATTTTGCAGTCCCTCTTTTGTGATGTAATTCCACAGCATATACCGGAAACATCCAGTCTATATTTGTGTTAGTCTGTGGGAATTTGGGTGCTAAGATGCTGTTCTAGCAAGTGTTTTTCCTATGAGAAATAAAAGAGTTTGTGTCCCTATCCGTCAATGTATGTACATAAATGGTGTCAGGCTAATTTGCCAGCTAGCATGCAGCAGCATAATCTCAGATTCTTCACCGTTTCAGACTTTTCAACCTAGTGAAAAGCATGGAGTATTATCAGAAATATACCCATCTGGAAGAAGTACAAAATGGATCTGTGGATCCATTGAATCAGGAAGTCCACGGGAATCAGCGACTTGTTGACCAAATCTGTATGGTGCATTAGACAATATGTAGTCCTCCATTTTGTTGCTTGTTAATGAGAATGACTTGGGGGAAGTGGTTACAAATAGTACTGAGAGGTACGTTTGAAATAAATGTCGAACAAAAATTGCACTCACAAAGTTAAACAGGTAAGGGAGTCTATTCAGACCATTGCAATAGGGGATAGAAATTAAACTGTACTGAAGCAAAAGGCAGAAGGGGTTTTAAGCTGTGGGTGAGCTAATGGAAAATTACTGGAGGTTATTAAGTTGGAAGTTGGTCAGTGTGATCAGGCCTTTCGTGTTTGCCAGTTAGCATTTATTGCAATCCCATAGACACTGGGAGATAGGGCACTAAGTTCCTTGATAATTATATCTCAAGAGTTGGCTCCCAGACATTTGACAAAGAAATTCCTGGGTAGTAAAACTGGTAAGATGCTGAGAGAAGATTTGTCTACATTTCAAAAGGGCAGAAATAAATTTTGCAATTTCAACTTTTCAAAAGTAAATGCCCTATGAAAAGGGAGGTCAGGAGCCGATAGTTAGGAAGAAACCTGCCTAAAGTTTAGTCAAGCTGAAGGAAATAAGGTCATCTTGGTCATAAGCAGTCCATATGGTGCATTCATTTTTTTCTCTCTCCTCAAGGTAGGAGAAGAAAAAATTCAGGAGTTTCAGGCAGACCTGAAAGTAAACGTGTTTTGCTGACTGGCATGGAGAAACTTTCTGAGAGAACCCCAGATTTCTTGTCCTTTCTCTATGATGACCTTAGCTGCTTTAAGATTAGGGGTGGAATCAAGATCTCCTTATGCTCAAGGAGGACCTAAGGTCCTACAAACCATTTGGATATACTGGGGGAACTTCAAGGAGGAGAGAATCTCACATGTTTATAGTTCTGTTGGATGCTAAAAAAGGTGCTGCTGGGGGAAGGGATTCTGGGCCCAGGAGTGACTGAAAGTACCAAGGAATATAAACTTAAGCCACAGTAACATGTAAAGGGATCTAATGAAAGAAGAAAGAGTCCAGTTCAGATACTTCTTAGAATCTGGGGAGAGTACAGCTGAATAACCAGACTCTAGACATGTACAGTTAAAAAAAAAAAAGCTACAATGACTATTGGATGGCTGTAGGTGGAGTCCTTTGCTCTGTTTCATGTTTTTACTGTTTCTACGCCTGGATGTATTTAAGAATTGATGTGTATGTTATATGCTGTACTTCCAATCTTATAACTGCCAGAGGGGATCACCATCCTGACTGGGGGAGAACAGCAAGCAGAGAAGTACGTTATGGAGACATATTCCCCTGCCATTTTCCCCAGTGAGTGAGTCAGGATTTAGTGTGAATGCTTCTCACTACACTGAACTCTTTGGTAATTGGAGACAGACTAAGACCCTGAAAATAATGAGTATGTTCCTATTAAAGCCTCTGGAAAGGGAGGCAGCCTCTACCTGGAGGCACCTCTTTGGGATTTTGGACTTGGGGTTTTGGCATGGCTACTAGATATACCACTTTTGAAAAGAAACTTAAGTTTCCCACTGAGTTCTTATTGAAACTGAATGCCTGATTTACAGAGTTTTGGGGATTTTTCAATTTGATAGGCCTCTTTTGGAGGTTGGCCAACTTACATTGTATGAATGACACAGTGGGATGAGCTTTAAGAGTCTCCCTTGTCAAATGAATGTAGTCTATTGAAGAATACAGCCAGCCTGGCCCCAGCAGTCCAGTGGCTTTAAATGAAAAAGTGACAACTATCCTTAAGGAGGAAAACATGATTTCCTACTGTGCTGCCTAGATCAAATCAGAGCCACTGACTTTTTTGGTGTCCCAGATTCACAGAGTCTCTCCTGAAAGCCTAGGCCTGGTTTATAGATGGTTCAGCTAAGCGGAAAACTGATGATGTCTGCTGTGGCTGTTCGCTCTGAACACCAGCAGCTGTGCAAAAATGAAATTGGACATGATTGCTGCACTCAGTGGGGAGAACTAAAAATTTTAGACTATTGCAGATTAAAGACTAACGACTTCTTATCTAAGACCAAGAACTGTGTTAACAGGTTATGTTTGCTGGTCAAATTATCCAGGTTGTTAATCTAGATGCCCATGGTCGGGCTCATTCTCTGATGAGACTAAATGGTATCAAACCTGAAATATCCAAATTGCCATAATCGCCATATGAATTCATCACTATACTGGACAGGGCAATACACATTCACCATTATAGACTGAGCACATAGGAAATGACTCTATTTCTGACGCAAAAAATAAATTGCATGCCAATCTTGTGACTCATGACAGAAAAGGATCTGTTTAACCTTTGGTGAGGGAATCCACATCATACAGAGTATGGTCCCTGCTCACTCTGACAGATTGACTACATCAGTCCGTTACCCCCATGGTGAGACTATTGTGGTGCTTCACCAGTATTGACTTTTGACTTCTTCAAAATACTGATCAGCTAATTCTGGCCATACCATTGTGGCCTCTCAGAAAAATCCTTGCTATATGTTCAGCTTTGAAGACCATTTGTATTTTATGGAAATAGCTTGTCAACAATGGGCTAATAATCTGACTCTACCTCCCTTACTTTCTCCAGGGACATGCACGTAAGTAAGTCAGATTTGCTATTAAATGCAGGTGTTTCCCAAAGGGGATTATCTCATCTAAGCTTCTTTAAGAACAATGACTAAGACAAAAATCTGAAGGATTAAGGGAGTTACAAGGATGAGCACTGCAATTTGAGGATTCCTCCCCTGCCATTCCTGAGCATAGTTCTTTTTTTTTTTTTTAACTTCAACCATCCCCAATGGGTGGCACACCCTCTGGATGCAGTCCTAGATAAAAGGGGTCCTCATGGATTCCAACTTCATTCTGGTTAGGTTTTAGGTATATAGATGTCCTTTTTGTTTCCCTCTTGGACCTCACTCTTCCATATACATGGTCTTGGTGAGAGTAGAGAGGATTGATAAAAGATGAAGTTTTACCTCCTGGAATAGAGTACTCAGATTTTATACAGGTGGAGACAGCACACAAACCAAGAGAGGACACAAACCTGGGAGGGAATAGAATGCCTCAGATCCTGGGAGGGAGTGTGTGTGTAATTGCGTATGTTGTCAGGAGGTAGCATTAATGTTGATTATATTTCAAACCTGGCCTTGGCGTCTTCATCCAAGTAAGATGCCTTAGTGCGACTTTCTCCAACTGTCATGAGTTTAACTGACTGCTGAGTTTGAGTTTAACTGACTGCTGAGTCAGTTATCTCCCTCAAGTCCACTCTGACCATGAGACCACAAGTGGATGACTCCAGCTTCTGCAAGTCCTAAGTATAAAACCTCTAGATGTTTCCTCATATTGATTTCATAAAGATGAAGAATGCCACCTCACTGATAGTATAGACAAACAGGACCAATTGGACTGACTTCCCTCAGGCAGTTCCTCCACAAACAAGAATTAGACTCAATTACTCAGACATGATTGGGAACCCTAGGTTTACCAACTAGCTAGGAGCCCCAGAAAAGACCCCATAAGGTGCCACATTGGAGGTACTGTCAAACTATATCCCTTATTGTTATCTGTCCCACAAAGGGGTCCCAACCATATGAAATAATTGTTGCTAGAAACAACATCTGTGCCCTCTGGATCATACTTATTGTTTAGAGGCCTGGTATTATCTTGCTTTCCTCTCAAAAACATGACTTACATCTGAGAGCTGATTATAAGAGTGTTTAAAGAAACTCCACTGGTAGCTTATATATCACTCAGATGACTGCAGAGCTCTCTCCAAAATGAGATTTACTTCAGTTACTCAGATGACTTTCCCAGACAAATAACTAACACATTATTTAGGCATACTATGTGGGTGGTTGTACTAACATTCTAGTTATTCAATTAGAAATGTATAAAGGGTGTCTGTAACTTTACCTGAGGTGATCAATAACACTATCTTGGCACCAGAAGGCACTCGGGTTAGCTTTATCTCACTGGCAAGGGTTTCCAGGGATGACAGAATTCCTATAGACTTTCTTCTGGCAGGCTAAGGCAGAATCTGTGGTAATACCTGGAAAAATGCATTAAAACGGGTGGCAGAGTCAACATAGAGACTTAAGGAAAAAGACATCTGACATTAATGGTTTATGAGATTTCTTCAGTTGGCTAGATCCATAACCCTAGGGGTCATAGCTGAGGTCACCACAGAAAGTTGGCCTCATTCTGATATCCAGATTCCTACTGATATTAGCTTTAAGTGCTACAGAAACAAACAATGAATTTCATACTAAGTCAGTGCTAGAGGAATCAGGCTGATGGAGTGGTATTTGCATGGAAAAATTCACAAAGGACTTGAAACATTTGGAAATCAGGAGTGAATCTGTTGGGAGACAATTCACCTTGAATGTTTTCAATTTTCTGCATGGTCCTGCTCTTCGAAGCAAAAGGACACACTTGAACAGTAAACATGACTTAGAAGATTGAGATAGCTTTTCTGCAAAGTTAGACACTTCTGAAAAGATTTGGAGTCATACAAATCTCTCCTTCCCCCTCCTGGATACTTGTGCTTAAATGTCAAGGTAGTAAAGCAAGAGACACACTTCTCCTCTCCCCCAAAGGAAATGTGCTTAGTGAGTAATCTCTCTTACTCTCTAAGGAGAATGAGCATATGTGTTAGCAGCTATTAAAAGCTCAAACTCTCCTAAAATTTGGAATCACATGGATAGGTAACATACTGTTTTCATTTGAGTTACCCTGTGGGGATTGGGATATAGGGAAGCAGAGCTAAGATATTACCCTGGCTGCTATTTGTACTGTGAGTAAATAAATAGCCTGTGTCTCTGACCCAGGGATATTGTATCTTCTGTCAGTATGAGTACATAAAACAGTGGCAGCCTAAATCATTAGCTTGCAAGTAAAGTAAATTCAGTCACTTCACAGTTTCTGAGCTAACTCTTGGAAATTTAGATTCAATGTCATTTTGAGACTTTACCTAGATCTAGTAATTTTATGAATGATTATAGGAAGGGATACTGAATGGCAGGCTCTACAGTGCTGTCATCCAAGGATATAAACAAATTGTACAGAAATATTTATCTGCATTCTGCTAAATCATCAGTGAAAGCTACCATGGATAAATAATTCATATAGATAAAGTAATTTCAAATAAAATAAGTGCTATGAAGAGACAAAATACTAGTTTAAGGGAGGACTCAACAGAGGACACTTAAATGGACTGGCCTGGGAGGAAGGACAAAAATAGGTGAGTGAGTTATCACAGAAACATAAAAAAGATAATTGCTAACATAGGAGTGTGGCCAACCATGCCACAGATTCATAGAATCTGAAGTCAGATAATTGCTATACAATTTGAAAAGGGGGAGTTTGTTAGTGACTTTGGGAAATACCTTTTGAATGATGGGAATAAAAGCCTTAATAGGGTGGGTAAAGGGAAGATACGGGACTAGAATGGAGAGATAACACTTTTAGCTAACTCTCCATAGGTACTTTCCTGTGATGAAGAGCAGAGGAAAAAAAGTACTGCTGGAGAAGAACATGGAATCAAGGAAATATTATTTAACGATGGGCAATATGGATGCTTTTTGAATGCTGACGAGGGTCTTCAAAGGAAAGGAAGAAATTTATGTTGAAGAAAGTGAGGGCTTAAATAAGAAAAGAGTGAAATTGTTGTGTATTTAGGGCATGAAACATGAATTCCAGAGTCCTTACTATGAAATCCAAGTTCTTTTTGAATATTTAATAGAGAAAATCATATAAATATTCCTGTAAAGAATATTCTACACTATAATGAAACAGTGATGATGAAGGGAAACCAAAGGCCAGAAGGAGTCTAAAATGTGTAGTGTACTGTTCTGAAGGGTTCTGTAATGATTCCTTGATCTAGAACTAAATATAGTAATGCAGTATGGATTTAGGTACACGAAACTTAGCATCAGAGTGAAAGGTTCTCATCTTGAGGAAGACTGTTAATAAAGCACACATTATTTTAAGAGATTTTTGCTTGCTAAGAGCAGTGAGCTCTAGAGAACACTGCTATATGTTCCTAGGGACAAGAATTGTCCTTATGACCCAGCAGGTTGATTAAACTCAAAAGTTTTATGGACTTTCTAGGACATTTTCTTACATAAGGTCCTATGATCAATGCTAGAACATGAGGAAGAATATAAAGAATATCTACTGTGAGGTTTATTCCTATAATCGTTCATCCTGTTATATTTACTTTTCAATTAGTATCAAGATTTATCAAAATATTTATAATAAATATTAAAATTTAACTCAGCAATGAAAAGATAAACAACTCAGTTCAAACATGAGCAAAGGACTTGAGCAGATATTTCTCTAAAGAAAATATGCAAATGGCCAATATATTAAACATGGAAAGATGCTCAGTATTAGTCATTAGGGAAAAACAAATTAAAACAACAATGAGATACCACTTTACACCCGCTAGAATAGTTATAATGAAAAACAAAATGGAAAGCATTGTTGGCAAAGAGCTGTAGAAATTGGAATCCTCATACATTGCTGGTGGGAATAAAAATTGTTCTGATTACTTTGGAAAACAGATTTTCAGTTCCTAAAGGAGGTAAACATAGAGTTACCTTGTGACACAGCATTTCTACTTCTAGTTATACACACAAGATGATTGAAACCATAATTCACACAAAAACTTGTGCATAAAAATTCATAACAGCATCATTCATAATCGCCAGAAGGTGGAAATGATCTGTGTCTATCATTTGATGAATGGATAAACAAAATGTGGCAAATTAATACAACGGATTATTATTCAGCCACAAAAAATGAAGTTCTGATACATGCTACAACATGGATAAATTATGAACACATTATGTTAAATGAAAGAGGCCAGACACAAAAGGCAGCATATTATATGAACACATTTGTATGAAATATCAAGAATAAGCAAATCCATGGAGACAGAATGTAGATTAGTAATTGCTCAGGGTTGGGGAAGGAGAAAAAAAGGGTATGGTGTTTCTTCTTGAGGTAATGGAAATGTTTTGGATATAGTGGTGACAGTTGTAAAACATTGTGAGTATACACTATAAAATGGTTAAAATAGTGAATTTTATATCAATAAAATCGTAAAAATATTAAAATGTACCATTTTATTTAACCCCTCATCAAAAAAATTTAGGAAACTTTATTTATTTCTTATGGATTAGAGCTAAGTAAAAAATGTGTAAGTTTAGGAGATTAATGAGTTGAAAATCTTGGCATGGACAGTTCTCTGTTCATTATTCTTCTCCATTATTTCATCTAACTGTAACTTATTATTACCTCTTGAAATATGGTTTAGTTAAAAAAGAAATTTCAACATATCTACTTGTGCCAGTCACTGTACTTGATTTTGGAAATCAAAGATAAATGGCTGGCACTTCAAACAATACTATAGTAATCAAAACAGCATGGTATTGGCACAAAAATAGACACATGGATCAACAGAACAGAATAGAGAGCCCAGAAATAAACCCACACACTTAGAGTCAATTAATCTGTGACAAAGGAAGCAAGAATATACAATGGAGAAAAGACAGTTGCTTCAGTAACTGGTGTTGGGAAAGCTGGACAGTTGCATGTAAATCAATGACATTAGAACACTCTCTCACACCATTCACAAAAATAAACTCAAAATGGTTAAAGACTTAAATATAACACATGACACCATAAAATTCCTAGAAGAGAACATAGGCAAAACATTCTCTGACATAAATTGTACCAATGTTTTCTTAAGTCAGTCCTCCAAAACAAAAGAAATAAAAGCAAAAATATACAAACGGGACCTAATCAAATTTATAAGCTTTTGCAGAGCAAAGGAAACCATAAACAAAACAAAAAGAAACTTACAGAATGGGAGAAAATATTTGCAAACGAAGCAACTGACAAGGGCTTAACTTCTAAAACATCGAAAAAGCTCATATAGCTCAATATCAAACAAACAACCAACCCAATCAAAAAAAAAAAAGAAAGGGCAGAAGATCTAAATAGACATTTCTCTGAAAAAAGACATGTAGATAGCCAACAGGCATATGAAAGGATGCTCAACATCGTTAAGCATTAGATAAATGCAAATCAAAACTATAATGAGGTATCACCTCACACTGGTCAGAATGGCCAGCATCAAAAAGTCTACAAATAATAAATGCTGGAGAGGGTGTGGAGAAAAGGGAACCCTGCTACACTGTTGGTGGGAATGTAAATTGGTGCAGCCACTATGGAGAAAAGTATGGAGGTTCTTTAAAAAACTAAAAATAGAGTTGCCATATGATCCAGCAATCCCGCTCCTGGGCATATTTCCCCAAAAGATAAAAACTCTAATTAGAAAAGATACATGCACCCCAATGTTCATAACAGCACTATTTACAATAGCCAAGACCTGGAGGCAACCTAAATATTCACTGACAGATAAATGGATAAAGAAGATGTGGTATTTACAAAACAGAAACAGACTCACAGACATAGGAAACAAACTTATGGTTACTAAAGTGGAAAGGTGGGGGAGGGATAAATTAGGAGTTTGGGATTAGCAGACACAAATTTTTATATAAAATAAACAACAAGGTCCTACTGTATAGCACAGGGAACTATATTCAATATCTTGTAATGAACTGTAATGGAAAAGAATCTTAAAAAAATATATATATATATATATATCTGAATTACTTTGTTGTACACCTGAGACTACAAAACCTTGTAAATCAACTATACTTCAATTTAAAAAAAAAGATAAATGGCTTGTGCTTGCCCTTCTGAGAAGTTCACAGCCCAGTAACCATGGCAAAACACATACATGAGTGAAGAGAGTGCTATACAGAAAAATACAGTTATTTTGACAGATATTCATGTGAATATTTTCATTCAGATGTGGAATCTGCCTAAAGGTGCAATTCTGATTCAAACTACGTTCATGTACTAGTGTTTGTTTAGGTAATTCAAGGGCAGAATTTAGATAGATAGATAGATGATAGAAAGATAGGGAGAGATAAGGCAAAAATCATGTCTGTCAGACTATAGTCCTGGATATTTGGACTCGTGAAATTATTCTGAAGCACCCTAACAGAGTAAGCAAAAATTAAACATTGTTTTGATTGCTAGAGTGATAGTTCTCATCACGCTTTTGCTTTATTCTTCCATGTCAATAATTGTGCTTTTCATTTGATAACAGATTTTCATTACTGACATAATGTCAGATGATTACAAGAGACAAGTGAAGGAAGAAAAGACACATATTATTTACATCTGAACTACTCAGGGCTATAGAAAACTACTGTGCTCCAAGCTGAGTATCTGTTATACCAAGTTGTACTTAATTACAGAGATTAAAACAAAATGATAAAAAAATAATTGACAAATTTTACCTGAAATTATCATGCAGGAACAAATTCTGTATTTTAAATAAAGCTGTTACATTAAAAATACCAGTTAACATAATGCTTCTCAATTCTTAATATAAATACATCTATTTATATTAAAAGTATAATTCTCTTTCTTGGAAAAAAATAAGATCTGTAGTTTGTATGCACTTAATGGAATTTCTATTGTTTTATTTTCCAAGTTCACGTGAATGTTCAAGTTATTCCTGAAACTGAAGCTCAGCTAAGACTCTGTAGAAATGATATCTTGCTGTGTTCATTAGAGTACTTAATGCTTTTGTTGTATTTCCTGAGGTATAGGAAGAGCAGATAGGGAGAGGTATGGTTAGTTTAAATTAGGATTTCTTGTCTTGTTTTCTGTGTTTCTGCATGCAGTGGATTTTGGAAATGATTTATAAGTCATGTGCATGATTGCTTAGTATTGAAATTACCAGTGTAAGAATTCACAATCTGGCTTGTTTGCTGTTACTGACAGAATTTGTGGGTTCAGGTTTGTTACACAAAGGAAATTAAATATCAGTAACTTATGCTTTTGAAACGCTTTTAATATTTAAAAAAGATCTTATCATTGTTGAAATTTTATCTTTAGAGTAATTCTTTGTAGGTACTAAAAATATCCCTGTTCTTATTAGTAATAAAACAATGTGTGCTAGTTGGAGGTTGTTGATATTTTTAAACATCTTTTTTTAAAATTTTTAAATTTAATTTTATTTATTTTTTTATACAGCAGGTTCTTATTAGTCATCAATTTTATACACATCAGTGTATACATGGCAATCCCAATCGCCCAATTCATCACACCACCACCCCCACCCCCCTGCTGCTTTCCCCCCTTGGTGTCCATACGTTTGTTCTCTACATCTGTGTCGCAATTTCTGTCTTGCAAATCAGTTCATCTGTACCATTTTTCTAGGTTCCACATATATGCGTTAATATACGATATTTGTTTTTCTCTTTCTGACTTACTTCACTCTGTATGACAGTCTCTAGATCCATCCACGTCTCAACAAATGACCCAATTTTGTTCCTTTTTGTGGCTGAGTAATATTCCATTGCATATATGTACCACATCTTCTTTATCCATTCATCTGTCGATGGGCATTTAGGTTGCTTCCATGACCTGGCTATTGTTAATAGTGCTGCAATGAACATTGGGGTGCATGTGTCTTTTTGAATTATGGTTTTCTCTGGGTATATGCCCAGTAGTGGGATTGCTGGGTCATATGGTAGTTCTATTTTTAGTTTTACAACAGAACTCCATACTGTTGTCCATAGTGGCTGTATCAATTTACATTCCCACCAACGGTGCAAGAGGGTTCCCTTTTCTCCACACCCTCTCCGGCATTTATTGTTTGTAGATTTTTTGATGATGGTCATTCTGACCAGTGTGAGATGATATCTCATTGTAGTTTTGATTTGCATTTCTCTAATGATTAATGATGTTGAGCATTCTTTCATGTGTTTGTTGGCAATCTGTATATCTTCTTTGGAGCAATGTCTATTTAGGCAAAATTCAACACCCATTTATGATAAAAATCCTGCAGAAAGTAGGCATAGAGGGAACTTACCTCAACATAATAAAGCCCATATATGACAAACCCACAGCCAACATCATCCTCAATGGTGAAAAACTGAAACCATTTCCACTAAGATCAGGAACAAGACAAGGTTGTTGATATCTTTAAACATCTTTTTATATTAGGAAATCATTTTGAAATTTCTGATTGAGGAATCATAGGGAGAGAACCAATATTTCCTGATAGAGGCAATATTTCCTGAGTTTCTATCTGGGAAAGAAATATATCTTCCATTAACTTCCACTGATTTTTCTCAATGACTTATTTTTGCTATATGTATGCTACTCAACTACATAAATGCTATATTTTATACTGTATTAAGATATTATTTTACTATTGAATTTGCAAGAAGTAAGCCAAAAATGAATATAAAATATTGATATTTTAATTTGAAATTCATCTGAGGGAAAGTTGTGTTCTTGAGACAAGGAACTGGGCAGGAAGGTCTAGACATGATGCTCACAGAAAGTCAACTATTGTTCTTGACCAAAAGTGACAAAGGTGTTTAGGTATGTAATATAGGCTAGATGCTAACATGAGAATTTACATCAGGAGAAAAGCCAAGATATAAGAAAATCTACACATAAAATGTATTTGCATGGTTGTGCTAGCACACTGAAGAATTGGCTGAAAGTGTGTTGGGCAACATATGGAAGAGACAGACATTACAATTCCAGAAAATAAAGATGTGGTAAAATAACATATCTGTATTTTTAAGACTCCTTATTTTAGAGTTGAATTTCCCTGTGCATTTATTCCGTCCTCTTACATGTAAGACTCTATTCTAGAAACTGCAAATGCATCGATATACAAAATAGACAAAATTTGCTTTTATGAAACTTTTCTAATTATGACCATGGATTAAACTTTTGCAAACTATCCTAGTTATGTTATTTGAATTAGAAGAGGGTTTTTTTCCCTCTCCACATTTGGAGGGAGAATGGAGTGATAATAACAGATATAAAGACAGTAAGAGAAGGGATATATGAGGAGGAATTGATCAGTACTTTTTTCTAGCTTAGTTAGAATTTTTTTTTCCAATTAAAAATATTAGAGACTCTGGATATTGCTTAATAATGCAGGTTTCCTTTGTTCCCCTGAAATTATGTTTGCTTTCTAATTCATGTATCATCCCTTTGGGTGTCATCTGTTTTTTTTCTCCAAGCATTAACTAACTAGGGCTTTCATATATATCAACACACATAAAAAATGACTAAATAAAAAATCTAGTGGTTTTCCAATATATATTTTTGTTGTTGAGCTTGAATCTTCAATTTGGCCTAATTTCATGATATAATAATTGTTTTGTGAAAATTATATCATATGTTTGGTTGGTGTATTTGTTATATCATAGTGAATCCATTTATAGCACAGCTGCATGTACATAGTAATCTCTATGTATTTATATGATTTTATTACTCTTGATTATTCATTTATACTTTCAGCTATTGTTCTAGATGATATGAATAGTCTACATCTGTATTTGACATCTATTGCTGTGTAACAAATTACCACAAACTTAGTTGCTTAAACAGCATCCACGTACTAGCTCACACCTGTCAGTCAAAAGAAGTCCAGGCACAGCATCACTGAATTATCTCTTTACAGGGTCTCACAAGGCTAAAATCAAGACATCAGCCAGGCTATACACTCATTTAGAACTCAGGATCTTCCAAGCTTACTGATTTTGGTCAAGTTAACCTTGTGGTTGTTGGACAAAAGTCCCGATTTTCTTTCTGGCTGTGAGCTAGGGGATGCTCTTAGCTCTTAAAGTCCACTCACATTTCTTGCCACATTACTGTTTCATCCTTAAAGGCAGCAATGGAGAATCTTCACGTCAAATTCCTCTGATTACTTAGAATGCCTTTCATCAGCAATACCTCCATCATTTCTAAGGGTTTACCTGGTCAGGTCAGGTCCACCTAGGGTAATCTCCCTTTTTAAAATATTAACTATGCCATATAATGTAATCTATTCATGGAGTGTCTATTCTATCATATTCACAATTATCAGGGATTTATACAAGGAATGTATACCAGAGGGCCGGGATCTTGGGGCCATCTTAGAACTCTGCCCACTCTCAACATTTCTAATTATGTTATAAAATGAAACTCACTTGTGCTTTCAAAGAGCAGTTATGGATCAAGATATTTAATGAATTTTTTTATGCATAATCTTTTTATGACTATATACATACACAGGAAGGGATACATTCTTGCTTTTGAAAAGTTGTCATTTTAATGTAACTTTATTTCATTGAGTAGGATTTGGAACTCAAAGTTCCAGGTATAATCAGATATCATTATGCACATATTCTACTGAAAATCCCAAGGAAATATCTAATAAACCGAGACAACAGAGTTGTTTAAAAAACAAACAAACAAAAAAACCTTTCCCGATTTTACCAACTTGATTAGTGAACAAAAAAGAGGTTAGAATCACACAGGACCAAGGGTCCTGAATCAGAGTTTTATGCTTTCTTTAACACTAGATGCTAATTTAAATGTCTAAATTATTTTGTCTAATTAATAACATAATTTTTAAAACACCAATATTTATAAATATTTGACATTACTTCTAAAATTATTAAAAAGTCAATATAATAATGTTCAAATTCCACTTGGACATAAAAAATATAAACAGTTCCATAAATCTAAAATACAATTTAGGATTTCATGCTTGCTAAGATTTAGATATCATCTTGGAAGTTATTTATGAGTACACACTTGGATAATCTGATCAGTAATCCACTAAAAGGAGTTGTGTATAAAGGAAATCATGTCTCATATGTATGTCTAAATCACAACTTGTGTTATTAAGGTTTATATTCAATTTGGGGGTTTGGGTTTAATTTAGAATCCTAAACAGACTCATTCATTTTTTCAGTAAATACATCTTTAGTTCTTGGTATCTGCCAAACATATACTAGGTAAAATGGAGGGGAATGGGAGGAGGAGGGGACAAAGAGAAGAAAGTAGAGAGTAGTGGTTAGGTGGAGAGTAGAAGGGATCATGGAGAGGAAAGAAAGAAAAGAACATAGAGGAAATAATTAACAGAGGAATTAAGATGGCCAAGGAAAACACCAGCATTGAATAAATGAGAAGAGGAAAAGAGAACGGGCTAGCTGAAAAGACTGTTAGGATTCAAATAACTGAACTTCTATTTTTTGGCTCATCCATACTTTAGCCTGAGCATACTGTCTTGTGATGACAAGGTGGCTAGGTCTTCAGCTTCGCATCTGCATACCAGACAGATTAAAGGAGAAGAACAAAAGGGCATATGAGTGGATGCTGACATTTAGATAACCATGCAATAACTTTCTCTTGTATTCCATTGGCAAAAATGTGTGATACATTAACACTCCTAACTGTAAGGTAAACTAATAACTGTTACCTGGCACACTGCCATATCTTCCTTGCTATTTCCAAAATCAAGTTTCTATCAGTAAGAAATACATACTAAGAAAAGAAGATAGTAACAAAACACTGATCTCTAACCTAGAGAGTGAAGATGCAGGTATTTTGGAAATGTTGGTGTACAGTGAATTTCCTGTTTGAAAGCCTCCATTTATTCCATTTCATAACAAGATCCAATGTTGAGTATGAGAGAAGAGCTGGTAAAGTAAAAGTTGAAGAAATTGGAGAAGATCTGTTTATGAGGACAGTGCAGAAGGGTTGTCTAACAGTCACAAGGAACTAGGTATATTTGGATATCATGAGTCTTTAGTGGCACTAACAAGAATTGTTAAGTGTTTTTCCAATGCTTAGCAACCCAGGTGTTAACAAAGAAAGGCAGACATTTGGATTAACCCAGGATCGGTATTAAGGAGTGAAAGCTATTCAGGAGATAATGTTTCAAATAATATGCCACAGAAAGTAAGCATGGTATCAAAGGGAAGAAACACCCAGGAACTGTGTTAAGGCTGTAGTTTTCAAATAATGGTAACAAGAATTGTATTGTGAATAAATGAGTTGTGAGAACTGTAAGGATAAATAGGTAAGGTCAGAATTTTAAATATATAAATTTCTGATTTCAGTGAGGTATTAATTTCAGTGTTAATATTCATTAGGGTGACATAATGATAATGAGTAACTGAAGATCTGAGGTCTTGGGGACTTAAGAGGTCAACAATTTAAGAGCTTGGGTTATTGAATGAATCACATATATGGACTTTGAATACATGCAAGATAATTACTCTAAAGTATATAGAAGAGAATAGGAAGACTGTAAGCCGGTGGCAAAGCCATCAATAAATGAAAAAGAATAGATAGAAGTGGCCTGAAAAGTAAGTCATTAGCATAAAGGAATAGGACTTGCTTTCAGACATGGATGTCAAATGAAAAATGGAAGAATTACAAGCTTCATTTACAATATCCTAAAACAGGCAAAAAATCAAATATCTATTATCAGAATAATGGATTCACAAATTATGATATATTCATGTAATAGAATATGACATCAATAAAAGAGAATGAACTACTGATACACATGACATGGATAAATCTCACAGACATTTTGCTTAAGAGGAAAAACACAATAGAATACATACTTTTGATTCAATTTATGTGAAGTTTTGAAACAGCAAAAGCAATGCAACATTACAAAGAAAACTAGAACAGTGGATTTTCAGGGAATGTTGGGGTTGAATGAAAAGTAACAAATGAGAAATTTTGGGTTGAAGTAAATATTCCATATCACGATAGGGGTATGTGTTTCACAATTATATATACTTGTCAAATATTTATATATAAGATTCATGCATTTCAGGCATGTATATTAATAAATTAATAGTAATAATAATAGTTGAGCAGTGGTGTGGAGGTATAGAATGCAAAGAATGGAAGAATGCTGATAACTGTTAAACCTGTAATTATCGATATAGTGAATATTATAATATTATCCTCTGAACTGTGAATGTTAAAATTTTCAATAACAAAAGCAAAAAATGTACATTCATTGATATAGTGAGTAGATTTGTATTGCATTTCAAATTCCTAGAAAAAGAGAGCTAAAAATATAAAGAACTGTACCTTGAAATTGGTTATATTCATTTGTGTATGAGTTGGTGGGAATTCCTACCCTAATTTTGGGTTGCCAATGGATCAAATAGCCAAATACACAAAGATTCATTTTAAGTGTAGACCTACATTTAAAACAATAAGTCAGAGTCATAGAAACAAAAATATCTTTAGAATAGTTCATATTAGGAATAAGACTGGCAGGGATGAGATGAACAAAAATAAGGATTGCATAGGAACAGAGGGCAAGAGAGCTTCACACAAAATGTTGAAGAAGGTTTGTATTTTGAAAACTGGAATAATTGAAATCAGAGAGAACTCACAATCAGGTAAACAAAGAAAAGGAAAATAAGAGAACAGTGACTCTGAAGTCAGGGAAGAAAAGTCTTCAAAAGGAGATAAATAATGGGCTACAACGTTTCCGAGACAGAAAAAAGGTAAACGCTCTGTGAGAATATTGGATTTTCCTATTGTGAGGCGATTATTTAAAATCCAACTTCAGTAAAATTTGGGGGGCAGAAGCCAGATTCCAAAGGTTTAAAAAAGTAGAAGTTTTAACATTCTAAGAGTTTTGAAGGCAACATGAAAGAGTACAGTATAAATATTATATGTTATATGATATAGTATATTATATATTGTGAAATTTATTTTGTGAAAATGAATAGTAATGAGTTAAGTAATATGTTATTTACTGATTTTGTTTTCATTAGACAAAATAACAGAAAAAATTACTAGTATTTTAAGTCATCATCAATAACTTCAAAGACTCACCTTAACAAGTATAATATTGATCTATTATTATTATTACCTTTGAAAAATTCTAAGCAAATCACAAAAGGAGCAGGATTGATATTTCTAGTGACTGCACTTTCAATGAATGAGTCAAATCCTTTTAGAAGACAATTAAATAAAAAACAAACAAAAAACCACCCTTTAAAAAAAGCAGTTCTGAATTTTTTTTTACTGTACTATGAAAATTGACCATTATTTAAAAGGTACATAAAATCTGATATGAAAAATTGGCCATTATTTAAAAGTTTGGGGATTGGATCATAACAAAATGATCATCTATCAAATACCCAATTGGTGATGTATTCATCAGGGTAATTTTTTCTTTAATTATCTAAACCATATTTATTTGTTTTTAAATACATAAGAAAATGATAGTAATTATTCCTATAAGGACTACATACTCATATGATCAATTGATTTTTGACAGAGGCACTGACACATTTTAGTTAGGAAAAGATAATCTTTTAAAATTGTGTTGGAAGTACTGAGTACTTTGTGGAAAAAAAATAAATCTCAGTGTTTACATCACCATCACACTTTACATCAAATTGACTTGAATTGGATCATAGACCTAAGTGTAAAGTACTATAATATTTCTAGAAGCAAATATAGGAGAAAATTGTAGGAACTAGGCATTGACAAATTTTTCTTAGGTTAAAAAAAAAACTATAACCATAAAACAAACAAAAAAGTTTAATAAAATGGACTACATAAAATTAGAAAATTTGTTCAGTTAAAGACACTGTTCAGAAAATGAACATGTAAGCCATGTGCTTGGAGAAATTATTCACAGCACATATATCTGAAAAGGAAGTATATATAGATTATATAAAAGCACAATTGGAAATTAGAAAGATAAAAACTTTTAAATATGGAAAATACTTGAAAAGACCACTGGACCGCAAGGGAAGTCCCTCAATTATTCTTAATTTTACCTATAGATTCAACACAACCCTGATGAAAATCCTAGCAAGCTACCTTTTGGATATTAAGGAACTGATTTTAAATTTGTATGGAAAGGGAAAAGACTCAGAATAACCAACACAATACTGAGGAAGAGGAACAAAGTTAGAGAGCAGACTCTACCCAACCTTAAGATTTACTATAAACCTACAGTAACAAAGGCAGCATGGCATTAGCAAAAATATAGACATATACCTCAATGGAACAGAATACTGAGCCCAGAAATAGACTGACACAAATATATTCAACTGATCTCTGACAAAGGAGCAAGGGCCATTTAATGAAGAAAGGATAATATTTTTTAAAAATAAGCAGAGCTAGAATAATTGGACATTTCAATGCAAAAAATAAATCAAAATACAAATCTTCCTTACATCTTTCATAAAGAGTAACTCAAAATGAATCTGTCACTTAGAAATAATGTTAGTGCAATAAAACATCTAGTAAAGAACAAAAAGGAAAATCTATGCAACTTTGGGTTTGGTGATAAGTTTTTAGATACAATAGCAAAAACATGACCCATGAAAAAAAGAATTGATAAATTAAGCTAGTAAAATTTTAGCAATCTACTGTGTGAAATACACTTTTAAGAGAATAAAAAGACAAGCCACAAAGTGGGAGAAAATATTTGTAAAACATATATCTGATAAAGGAATTACATACGAAATGTATAAAGAATTCTTAAAACTCAACAATAAGAAAATAACTCAATTAAAATGGGCAAAAGATCTGAACAGACATCTCATAAAAGAAGATATAAAAATAGCAAATAATCATATGAAATATATCTACTTATAGATATGTATATATACATAAGTTGGTATGCCACATATATTTCTTCTTTCCTTTAGCAGAGGGGGCCTCAGAGAAATTACACCCTGGTATCAATGAGCACATCTAGTGTCCAGATCTGGGTTTCTAATATTATTCTCCAACAAAAGGAATTAGGGTTCTTTGGAGATATGGCTGATTCTAGGTATGGGAAAGGGATGGTACAAGATGAGCCTGGTACATTCATAATGCTAAAAAATGGTCTCAGACAAACAAACAAAAGCTTCTTTGTAATTCATAATGGCCCTAAACTGGGAATGATAGACATGTCTATTACCAATAAGGACAAACGTATCTAATTGTGTTATATTTATAAAAAGGAACACTACTTAGAAATAAAAAGGACAAACTACTGGTATAGGCAACAACGTAAAAGAATGCTACAAACTTTTGCAGACTGAAATAGCAAAATAGGCCTGGTATCTATGTTCTGTATGCCTCAATTTACTTGAAAGTTTAGAAATGGCAAAACTATTCTATAACGATAGAAATAAGGTTACTTGTTGCCTGAGGTTGGTTGTGGGTAGGTGAAGGGTATTGACTCAACAAGGGCCCAAGGAAATTTTCTGAGGAAATAAAAATATTCTTATACTGATTGCGGTGGTAGTTATGTGAGTGTGTACATTGTTCAAAGTCATTGACTTGTCCACTTAAAAATGTGTGAGTTTTAAGAAAACAATTTCACAATAAAATTCATTTTAAAAATTGGAAGGAGTAAGTATAAAAAAAACTATCACCTGAGTTTCTTGAATTTTGACATCTTTATTACTTTCATCCACAACTTTTATGGAATAGTTGTTTCTTTCAGACTACAATGGTATACTGATAGTCTTTCAAGTTTATCCAAGAAGTCATTTGTTTCTTTTGTATACCAAATATTTTATAGCAGATATATATACATACATATTCATATATATACATATATTTATATCCAGACACTTAAAATATCATGTAGAAGAATGAAAAGAGATGCTAAAACCTCCATTTGATGTATTATGCACATGACAGTACCATAGGATGAGAAATTTTATAATCATAAAATGATATTTTTTTTAGTAAAAGTAATGTATCCGGTTCTACAAACAGCTGCAAAATAGACTGAAATTAAACTTCTTTCTAATCTTCCTTCTGCAATCCTGACTTGAGTTTGTATGTTTGTCATGTTTGGCTACTGTAGGGAATGTGGAGACTAGGACAAATCCCATCTCTTAATAAAATAACTTTATGTCTATTGAAAGTCTATAATTGATCACCCCAGTCTGTTTCCCCTGAAATCTAAACCCGAAGTGTTTTCAGAGCCTAGGAAGTTGGAGTTTCAAGGTTAGATCTATGAGCATCAACTTGCAAGTTTTATTTTGTTCTTTAAATAGGCAATTTAAAATTCATCGAACTGATATATTTTGATACCAAATCTTATACTACCTAGTATTTATTATATGACAAAAACATGTGTAACAAAAATGTGGGAGAAGCAAGAATTAAGAATGGCACCTAAGGTTTTGTTTTATTTTTCCCTTGAATAGCTGGGAAATAATGCAATTCAGTAAGATCAGCTTTAAGAAGCTGGGAAGGTTTAGGAAGAAGGTTGAAGATCTTTGTATATGTCATATTGATATCCTTGTTTTATATTTGTGGTAACTGTGGTCCTGGAAGATTGAGAATATTCTTGAGCAATACTGCAAATTGGGGGATTTTTAAAATTATTTGTCTGTTGCTCTTTTTGCTCTGTTATCAAAAGGACACATGCAATCACCGTCATTACTACATATAATCCCGAGATTCTTTTAGTACTTTTAGGATGAAGTTCAAATATGTGTTTTTCAAAGAGAATAGAAAAACACTGTAGGCAATTTTAGTGTGCTCATCAGGTTTAGAATGACTGCACTGTACTATGTAAAATTATCCAACATATGGGTTTCTAAGTATCTCTTAAAATAAATGTATTTAATATTCAACTTTATTTTCATTCTGTATGAAAACTTGGATTTTTTTTTACCACATTTGGCTCTTTTTTTCCCTTTAAATAACATCCACAAATGATTTAAAGGCTAGTGTAAAATCAGAAATATGATTCTCCTATGATATCAAACCACATCCAATTTTCTGTCTCACTATTTTAGTCTACAAATAGAAAAATATGCCTATCTTAAAGAAGAATGAAATACAAAATCTGGTCTATAATACTCCCTTTATGTTGCCCTGAACATGATGGTGAAAGAATATTAGCAAAAAACAGAAACCATCTTGCAGAAATAATGGAGAAATATAACATTTGGCTTTTTTTTTTTTTTTAATAAATTTATTTATTTATTTTTGGCTGTGTTGGGTCTTCGTTTCTGTGCGAGGACTTTCTCCAGTTGCGGCAAGAGGGGGCCACTCTTCATCGCGGTGCGCGGGCCTCTCACTATCGCAGCCTCTCTTGTTGCGGAGCACGGGCTCCAGACGCGCAGGCTCAGTAGTTGTGGCTCACGGGCCCAGTTGCTCCGCGGCATGTGGGATCTTACCAGACCAGGGCTCGAACCCGTGTCCCCTGCATTGGCAGGCAGATTCTCAACCACTGCGTCACCAGGGAAGTTCCATTTGACTTTTAAAATGAAAAATACTGGTGATAAAAATAAATCCATTGAGAATCTGAGTTTTTTAAAGTCAGAGATCTTCTGGTTGCAAGAAAACAACTTCAGTTAAATTGGCTCATATAAAAAGAGGAAGATGAGATAAAAAAGGTCTCAGGAATAAAACAAATTAAAGGTCATAATATGAATGCAGCCAAGTCCTGGGTTATGCAAACAGGAGCAGAAACTGATATGTTAAAGTTCCTGTCTCACCAAGGCCTGATAATCAATCTCAATTTCTCTCTCTCTTGCTTCTTTCCAAATCAATCTGTTATTCACTTCTTTCTTTCCTGTTTGTACTAGCTTTGTCAATTTCCTCATCTTGTGAATGGTTCACTGTGAAAGCCCAGCTCCAACTCAACATTACAAATGTTCAGTTCCACTGTGCACTGCCACATATAACCCCATAACTTAATTCAAAAATTTGAGGAAAACAGTGGAAGGAGGAAAGCTTGAATGTGTGTGTGTGTGAGAGAGAGAGAGAGAGAGAGAGAGAGAGAAAATGGAAAAGGAAAGGAAGAGGGGTAGGGGGAGGGGGGAAGGGAAGGGAAGGAAATGAATGTGGAAGAGTCAGACTAACAAGAAAGAGTCAGAAAGATTCTTACTGTTTCCTGCCCACATCATGGGATTTAGTTTTGGTGATGATAGCTGAGTCAATCATATTTTGCCAGAGGGATAATAGGAATGTACTAACTAAAGCTGCCTCTTCCAGAAGCTGAGAACAGAGAGAGCGTTAACTATAAAGGATGGTGTAGCATATAATCGACTTCAAACAATGAGAACACTGTGCATTACTTTTAGCATTTGAGTCTTTCATCTATTCCTGTTTTTATATCTATCTCGATCTCCACCTGTGCCTTTATGGTATTTTTAGACTGGTTTATTACAGGTGTTCTGACCTTCCCTTCTTTCAAGCTTTCATTGACATATTTCTGTAACACATAAACTTTTCTCAAACCCTAGAAGCAAACCACTATCTAGGAACATGAGATTGGAGCACCAGATTATGGAGAGTTTGCCTACTTGTATTTACAGATGGGAGATCCTCTTAGGCACAAACATCAGAGTTTCCATTTTGATATATTTTTCATCAAAGAATTTAAGTGCAGACAACTGTGTCAATTCTTTTAAAACTTTAGGCTTGTAAAAATAGATGAGTTAGACTTGACCCTTATACTCAAGAAACAAAGTACTAGAGGGAAGAGTGAAATGTGTAAATAAAACTAGGCAATGTAAAGCAAGTGCATTAACAGATGTGCCAAGATCAGACAAAGCATCCAAGAGGAGAGATAATTTGATATCAAACATAATCAGATATCAAGGAGAGCAAACCCTTTTAGGAGCTGAGTCTTCAAGAGAGAGAAAGGAAAGAGAAAGATCACGGCATTTACCAAATCTGCCTAAAATGTTCAGAGCAGATTTGTGGCAGGTGTGTAAGTCATTTAGGCAGCTAAATGACAGCCCCAGATGGCTCCATTTCATGACCCATCTCTAGTTTTCTCTCTCCTTTTGCTTCCATGCTTATGTGTGTTATCATCTAAAGCCTACTTAAGTTTTTTGGGTGATATATAATTAGTGGAGCATTGTGTGTGAAAGAAGAGCAGAGATGAAGTTAACAATATTTGCCTACAGAAAGGACATAACCTTCTGTATTTATCAGCTTGGGCTGCCATAACAAAATACCATAGACCAGGTGACTTAAAGAACTGAAATTTATTTTCTCACAGTTCTGGATGTTAGACTACCCAAATCAAGATCCAACCAAATCAGTTTTTGGTAGCTCTTTTCCTGGCTTGCAGACAACCACCTTCTCACTATGTCCTCACATGGCTTTTCCTCTCTGCTTGTGTGGAGAGACAGAAAATGAGCCAGTATCTCTTCATATTAGGACACTAATCTTTATGACTCCATTTAACCTTAATTAATTCCTAAGAGGCCCCATCTCCAAATAGAGCTACCTTGAGGGGTTAGTTCTTCAATACATGAATTTTGAGAGGACACAAATATTCAGTCCACAGTACCTTCTTATGTCAGGATGCAAGTGGTGGAGAAAGGGGTCACTAAGTCAATATGATCTGTAGATGAAGTAGGTCCTGGTTTTGTTGCCAGTTAAGTTAAATTCGCTTCATTAATGCTTCAGATATTTTGAATATAGGATTGGAACTTTCCCTTCAATATGACTTGGGATCTTAGCCCTGCAAAAGCTCCAGGATTATCTTTGTGCTTTCAGCTCAGGGATCAGTTTTTCAAATTATGGGAGATATCACTTTGCTTTAGAGACCACTTGCCAGACTCTTAGGAGTTCAGACCAAAATTCTCTGTGCTCTCCAATCCTGCCCCCTTCACCTAAGTAGATGTCTTCACCCTGATAGGAGGTGTATTGGGTTGGTTGAAGGCCCAAGTGTCTTAGAGATATTTCTCACAGCAATACTTCCCCAACCCTAGCAGTAATCATTACTGCTCTGCACATTTGAAGGTGTGGCATATTTTACAGGAATTTTTCATAGCTTGTTTGCCTGCCATCTGCTTTTGAAGGGCCATTGCACTGTATGTTAGTGAAGGCCAGAAAGACTTTGGAGAGGTTTATCTCATTTCTCTTGCCCTGCCCAGCCTTCGGTGTATTAATCCTAGGCATTCAGCAAAAGCCTGTGAGAAAGAGTTGATGGGTGGATACTGACTTGCCATGTGGCTTGGATCTTGCCAGCTCACCTGATGTCACTGTGTGCTCATTGAATGACTGCAAGTTTTCACCCCTTCTGAGGAAGATTCCTCCTTTCCTAACCACTCCACCACAGGAAAACATAATCATGGATCTCTTCTCTCCTTTGAAGAAATGGGTTTTAAAATTACTTCATAAGTTATTCAAGTTGTTCTCACTGTTAGGGTGGCAGCAATTGTTTCTTAACATCTTTCTGAACCTTAACCAGTAACAAAAGTTATTTGACTGTCTTTGGCAGAATTAACAAGCTATTTCTTCAATTGTGTGTTTCAGATAACCTTGAAATGTAAATGTAAAGAGAATCTTAAGAGAAACACTAAACCCTTGCTCTATGAATTCCTCTATGAGTATTTGAATATAGTCAAATTTAGCTTATATATTTTAAACAGAATTAAAAGACAAAGAAATTCTTGAGATTTTCTTATAACTCATACTGTAAGAACTTATTTTCAAATTCAAGTTTTAAAGGAAAATGCATTTTAATTTAATTTTGCCTAATGTATAACAAAACATCTAGGTCAAGGATGGGCAGGTGGGGTAGAATTGAAAATATCAAAAATATGATAGAACATGAAATATAAGAGCTCATATAAAATGCCTATATAATATTGTGAGACCTAGGTCACCTTATTACTAGCTATTCTGCCCTTCATTCTGTTTTTCATTCTTAGTTTCCTTGGGCTCTCCCAGGTCTGATAATTCACCCTGAATCTATGGTCTGCCACTGGATACACTTATCAAAGACAAATGGCTAAGAGAATAGCAGGCACTGTGTTTTAGATGCAGAGTCTCAGGAATAGGTTGATGGAGAAGAAATTACTAGAAAATATTAACCAGCAGGTCTTGAAGATTAGTAACAACATTCATATTTCCTACCTCCTCAACAATGCTTATACTATAAACCATCAATAATAAATAATAAATATAACTGGGATTTAGCAGGTTAGGAAATGATAAAAATTACTTAATTTACCTTTTTGAATGGCCAGAACTGTAAAACCTCTAGAGGTCACTAGTGGCATAATTAAAATAAACATTATATAAAGTAATGCAAATCACTTGCCATTTTTGACCAGGCCTAGGAAAACTAAGGAAATCTGATCACTATAATGATGTGAAATATGGGATTAGAATAACGAAATTCATGCTTCCAAGTAAATTATTTTGATAGAATATATTCAAGTCTATATGAGAAACACCTAAGTGAATAAATATATTTTATATACATGACATATACAAGTGAACAAAATAAATAGTTGTTATAGGATATATATCCTTTCAGAATATAGGGAATATTATGAAATTTTAAAGCAAAATAAATATAGTTTTGTAAGAATACTCACCTTTTTTTTGGGTGGGTGTGTGAAATTATAAAATGCTATTAAAATGCATAACAGAAGAATCACTTTGCCTGAGGGTTTAGGGGAGATCCTCCTGAGAAAGTAACTTTTCAGTACAACTTGAGAGACTTATAGGAGTTTGCCAAACAAAGGGAGAGAGGCAAGAATATTAAGAGATCTTGAATCCTGGAAGAGACAACACTAAAACATTCATAGAAACCCAGTGTAATGGGGAATAGTAGGGAGAAATGAGGCTGGAAGATGTAGAACTAGATAACTAGAGGTCAAATTAGGTTTTTAATTTAATTTTATTAAAACAGAGAGGATTGTTTTAAAGGAATATATTTAACATGCTTCAGCATCGTTTTCATTAAAACATCAATCAGTCTACTCATTGAAGAGGGCGTTAGAATGGGCCAAGACTACAAATATGGAGACCAAACAGGAAGTTATGGAACTGATCCATATTTAACCATACTAATTAGCACCACCCTCTCCCTCAATCATCACTCTTATTGACATGACCCCTTAACTATCTCTTTAATGTGTTCACTTCTACCACATTAATCCAAGATATTTGGTATCTCACCTGAACTATGAGAATAGTCCCTGACTTGTTTTCCCAACTTCCAATCTTGCCACTCACTAATGCATTCCTTGTACTTGCAGGTCAAGGAATCTTTTTTGAACAGACATGGTTAGATCAATTCCTTATTTTCATCTTTCAATGATTTACCTTCCTATCCTTAACATAGCCTATCAGAACACGCAGGATCTGGCACCTGCCTTTTTAATTGATTTCATCTCACTCTGCTCTACACCTTCTTCTCTAAGCACTTGCTACTTTTTTTTCATTTCTCAACAATATAATGCTCATTTTTAGCTCAGAGCCTTTCAACATATACTTTTTTTTTTTTTGGCCTGGAACGCTTCCATACCTCTTTTACCTTCTTGCCAGTTAATTCTTACTTATTCTTCACATAGATTTGATAATTGAGAAATATTAATGATTGTTTCCCTTTTTGAGAATAAAATCTCCTGCTTCAATATTCAACTAAAAATAATTATGTGTTTTCTTGTTCGAGCATAAAAATTAACAAAAACGGGCTTCCTTGGTGGTGCAGTGGTTGAGAATCTGCCTGCCAATGCAGGGGACACGGGTTCGAGCCCTGGTCTGGGAAGATCCCACATGCCGCGGAGCAACTGGGCCCGTGAGCCACAACTACTGAGCCTGTGCTCCGCAACAAGAGAGGCCACGATAGTGAAAGGCCCGCGTATCGCGATGAAGAGTGGCCCCTGCTCGCCGCAACTAGAGAAAGCCCTCGCACAGAAACGAAGACCCAAAACAGCCAAAAATAAATAAATAAATAAATAATTTAAAAAAAAATTAACAAAAAAGAAGACATCATGTTTTTCTTCTTTACTTCCATATTCCTAGAATAAAGGTAAGTGTTCAATAAGTATTTATTGAATTGATGTACTAGGGCATGAATGAACAGATGAATGGATGGATGAACACATTTTCTCCTGTAAAAATCAGTTTCTTGGAGCCAATATGCCAAGAATATGATCGCTTGGTTTCATTCAGTGTTTTCTTTTTGCTATTTCCTCTAATAGATCGTCAATCATGAGGTATTTTGTATAATACACCTATGAAGTCTAACTCTGGACATGTAAGCAACAAATATATCACATAAACTGACATGCTAGCTCTTTCATTCTAGTTGTATATGCAGTTCTGCTAAGAATAACAAAAGAATAACAATGTTTTATTGAATATCATTGTGTCAAATGCTCAGTACTTTATACTGCTCAAGAAAAATCTCAACATACTTTTCAGAAACACATGTCCTTAAAAATTGAGATTATTCACAATTTGTAAAGGGGAATCACTATTATTTTCCTTAGTTACTTTTTGGGTTTAGGTGAATATTATAGTTTCTGTGCAGGTGTATCTTTCCTATAGCTAGGTGAATTATTTCTGCCAGACACAGGGTCATGTAATCACTATCCCAGCTCAGTCGTGATGACTGCAAAATACCATATGGGGTTACCTGAAGGGGAGATAAAAATTGTTTTATTCAAAAATGAGTATGACCGAACTGGCTTTCTAAATCTAGACCTTTCCAAGTTATGCTGACCACCACAATAGTGGCATAAACTTTGGGATGCGGGGAATGAGAGGTTGTCAGTTAAGGTCTGAAAACACTCGTTGGAGATGCAGTGCCAGGAGGAATTAAGTTGGCTGAAATCAGTCACATAAAAACAAAAATTTTGGATCTGAGAATGTAGGTTGAATATTGCATTAAAGTCAAGCAATGAGTGGAAGTAAATCCAGAAAATAGAGTGAACTGTAAATTAGATCACCAGCAATAAAATTACTGGCGAGTTTAGATACAAGTAGGAACTAATTCTGACACTGCAGTCCATCCATCTTTTCTGCCACCTCTCTTTGGTATAGATCATTGTGAGCCAAGGAGCAAGGGAGAAATATCCATTAGGGGCCAACATGTCTATAAATGACACAAAATGCCTCTCCCAATTGAAGGAAATCGAGAATTAGCTTCCAGGCTTATCATTGAGCAGGAATTAGTTTCTACATTTTTAATCACTTAGAATTTTTTAAATTATTTAAATCTTTCTTATTATTAAAAGGTAATGATGATTTTATTATATATTACATATCCTAGATATTTCTTAGAAATCACATCAGAGCAGCTCCAGAGAACACTAATTAGACAAAAATCTCAAAGTAGGAAAAGAAAATTGAGGATATAAATCATATTCAAGTTCATGAGGACAATTTAAACCAGGATCAAATGACATTGGTAATTAATCATTTTAGCAAACTACTTTAAATTGAAATAGTATGATTTAGTAATGATGAAGTAGTTGTACACAAGCACAATAGCCTTAGTTCTTCCCTGTATATTTTGCTCTTTCCTTTTATGTTCACATTTATAGCTAAAGTAAAAGATTTTCTGGTGTGAATAATTTAATGTTGATTATCTGTTCTTGTGTATAGCGATATAGATAAGAGTGAAGTAGAATTAAATACATTAAATAATTCACAGTTTATAAAGAGTAAAAATGGAAGATTATCATTATCTGAGTTCTGAATTTTTTTTCTTATTTGAATAGTAAGACAAGAGAAAATGAAGAGATCCAAAGAAAATATTCACTTTTACTTATTTTTAATGACAGCATGTATTAGTGCCTTTTAAAACTTAACAAACTAGGAATGCAGTTCTTTCTTTTAAGAAAATAATATGTATCCTCTATCTTGAGAAGATATGGAGACTTTCCTGTAAAATGTGTAGAGATCTTCAATCTATATGACCCATGTGCCAGCATACCTGTGCACCTCTAGCACGTAGTACCTGTCTCACATTTACAACTTGGCAGCTATTCTTCTATAGGTTATTTTTTTCCTGATACTCCCTATGATGGTTAATTTTATGTGTCAATTTGATTGGGCCATGTGAGTAATGCCCAGATATCTGGTCAAACATTATTCTGAGTACGTCTGTAAAAATGGTTCTGGATGAGATTAACATTTAAATTAGTAGACTGAGTAAAGCATACTATTCTCCCTAATATGGGTGGGCCTTATTCAATCAACTGAAGGCCTGAGTAGAAATAAAAGACTAACGTTCCAATGAGTAGGTCAGAACTCTTTTTGCCTGGCTGTTTAGAGTTGGGATATCACTTTATTTTCTGTCTTCTGACTCAAACTGAAACATCTCCTCTTCCCGGGTCTCAAGCCTGCCAGCCTTCAGACTGGAACTACACCGGCAGTTCTACTTGATCTACAGTTTATCTAGTGCAGGTCTCAAGACTTGACAGTCTCCATAATCATCTTGTGAGACAATTCCTTATAATAAATCTCTCTCTCTCTCTCTCTGATAGATGATTGTCATTTGGATTAGGCTTGATTTTCTTCCTTATTTCTAACATTATACGAAAGTGTTATATTCCTAATTTGACTAAAAGATCTTTTCCTTTAATGTCTCACCACAACTGATTTGTGTTGTGAAGAAAAGCTCTCTCAAACTTGTCACAAATAAAATACCAATCTTACACATTTTAATATTGCCACTGATTGTATTGACCAAGTGCCACCTACAGTGCTTGGTGTCATTGTTAATCATAGGCTTTATTTGATACTTGTAGAAGTACAAGCCTTGGTCATTGCAGTAGTGGTTTTTTTTGTGATATACAAAGTAGGATATGATTCAAAATCAACTTTTCTTACCTTATATCATCACAACTGCTAGGGTGACATGGGGAAGACAAGTAAGGCTCAGTGACTCTCAGAGATTTCTGGTTGCTCCACCAAGTAAGCAATTTGTAACAGATGAATTGTAGGTAAAGGTGAGAAAAATCTGAAATAACTAGTGGAGGAGAAAGAGTTGAATATCAGTTACTTATTTAATACCATCTGTAATAGCTACAATTAGGGTTCTACTGAACCTTTTATGTCATGTCTTTGCAGAGATTGTAGATGGTCATGGCCTTGCTTGGGAGTCCAAAATGAATTGGACTTAATGGAAGGCCTGTGGAGATCTGAATGATACAAGGGATGGAAGTAAATTTGAAAAAAAGAAGACATTGGGTTGCAAAATAAGCGTGGGTTTGAAAATTCCCCTAAATGTAGCAAGTGTTTCTTCAATATAAGATGCTATCCAGTGTGTAATATTTATGGAAATCCCAGTGTAAATTCTTGAAAGGAAACCTAGGACCTATACATCTTATAGGTCTGGGATGGTGTTATTTTTTCTTTCATTCTGATATGATTACATTATCTTCAGGAAGGAATAAAATAGGTAAAAATAAGGTAAATAAAAATAATGACATCCATACATTTATAATAGCTAAGTATATGTTAACAACATTTGAAAATCATTATTATAATATGTATGAAAGGCATGCAATTCACCTAGTAAAATATAATTTGTATGTATAAGGAGCTAATTTTTCAAAGATCAAAATGTATGTTTCTTTGTGTATGTATGTGTTTGAGTATTTGGATGTGTATGTTTTTATCTAAAGACAAGTAGTTCTTAGCTGAAAAAGTATGTATTTGTTATAGAACCCAGGAGTTTATGCTGCAATTCTCGTCTTAAGGATTGTAGGAGTCTCCACACAGCATTCTTATTCACCACAAGTTACTCTAGAATCAATGAACCTGTTTGGCATCGTATAGCCCAAGCAACAGGTCCTCTTGTACTTCAGTCTGGTCTTGCAGTGCCCTCCCTTTTTCTGAGTCCCACTCAGAATTCTGAATCTTCTGAGTCATCTAATAAATTGTCAAAGGAATGTTCCCAATGGCAGTCATGATACATCCATAATACTCCAAACTACCAAACGCTGTGCCTACTTCTTTGTTTTAGGAAATCTATGATGCTACAACTTGTACTGTAGCTTAGAGGTGATGTCAAAGTTTGCCTCAGACCGGTACACTGTTAAATCTCCTAAATATTCATGGGGTATGAAGTTTCCTATTCTGGTACACAAATGTCTTCTTAAGGCATCAAAGTGTCTTTAACTCTTTCTTGTTATCTAAATCCAATTAAGATAAGGACATCAACATGTTGAACCAACTGGATCTTCTGCATATGTTCCAGTGATCAGGATTCCCACAGACTATATTTTTAGAAGTCAATAGAAAAAACATAGCATGGAGATAAGAGAATGAATGAGAACTACTGCATTTCTCATGTGAAAGTAAATTGCTTTAAACCTTTACTGACAGGGGTTGGGAACAATTATTTTGCCAGTTCAATTGCCTTATACCGAAGATTAGAAATACATAAACATAACATTGTGCCACAAAAGCTGAAACTGGGATAGCCTCAAGATTAAGTTAATGATATGATAATAGCTCACTGTCACACTCTACATCCCATCTCTTTCCTTCCCCCAGGGAACAATGGCTACAGATTCCATTGGTGCAGGATCAGAAAGAAATATTAAATATGTGCATCTATGGATATAATTTCTATACACTATAGATGAATATACTATACATAGTACAAGTATATAATACTATGTATATAGTAAAGAGCATACTATATATAATTAATACTTTACAGTGATATTCTACCACTACATGATCCTCTGTTGGTTGAATCTGTGGATGTGGAACTGCAGATAGGGAGGGTTGACTCTAAAGTTCTAGGTGGATTTTCGACTGTGTGTGGGTTGGCGCCCTTAAACTGCACCTTCTGTTGTTCAAAGGTCAACTAGTTAATATTTGATAGTACTAAATATATAGTTGCAGAATGTTGCAGTGCTTACCATGTCCTTAATAGGATTAAAATTATCACACCCAATTCTATTTATCTAACAAAGAACGTGTAATCTCATCCTAGTATAGAATTTCTCAATCTTAGCCTATTATCTAGATAATTCTTTGTTGTGGAGAGCTGTCCTGTACATTGTAGGTGGTTTAGAAGCAGTCCTGGACTCTACTCACTAGATACTTGTAGCTATCTTCCATTTGTAACACACTCACTCCCTCCCCACACATATAGAGAGTAAATGATACTTATGAATCTCCAAATTTTGTCCTGCTTTAGGCCAGTCCCTTCACAATATTTCCAGTTTCATTAGCCAATTAGTCTCTATTTTCACTTAACGGTTTGATCTATGTTTTTGTCATTTTACATGAAAGAGCCCAGTTTTACAGTGATTGTTTATATAATATCAGAACATTATAAGCTAAGGGTGGTACTTAAGGGAAGGTTGCCAGGGGGAAAAATTGCGTATGAAGAACACAGGAATAAAGTACTCTATCCAACAGGTCAAATCTAAATGTCAAGGGGGAAGATCTCAATCATAAATGGGAAGAGCCCTGAGATGCCAGGCCAAAGAACCAAAGAGAATGAGGTGAATAAAAATACCGATCACTATCTTTATAAAGAACCACATGAGTGAGGAAATGGACTTTCTCCAGCTGAGCCTCAGTAAACATCTTGATTGCAACCTCGCAGAGGACCAAACTAAAGCCGTACTCAGATTCTTGACCTGAAGAAACTATAAGATAATAAGATAGTAGATGTGTGTTCCTTTGATCTGCAAATTTTGTGGTAATATTATTTCACAGCAATAGATAACTTATACATATTTGGTATGGCATAGAAGTTGCATCCTAAGGCTTAGGGAGATCTGGAATATTAGAGAGAACTTATCTTGTAAGACTTGCTCACCCACCTGACAGGGGTGGTGGTTTGGGAAACTGTAAATAGTGTGGGAATTAATACCACTGGCTTGTTCAGGAAAATCATTGTGGGGCACAGGTCACTTACTACTATCTAGACAAAGACAAAACTGGTTATATATGTTAGTGTTTGGCTCTGGGAGGTCTTATATGCCTATATAAGCAGTTTGTGAATTTCATCCTACAGTTATTGTGGAATTAGTGTCTTTAAGAAAAGAATGATATTAAATAATGAAATAATATGACTATTATAGTCAATCAATCATAAGTAGATACAGTAATAAATTTCTTCTTGCATGATTTTGGATCAGTTATACACTCAAATCACCCTGGTAAATTGTTTTTGATTGTTTTCAACACATTAATATGTCTCTCAAAATACAACTTCAATGCAAATAGATTAAAAATATATAGGGTTATATTTGTGACTAGGTTTGTAATGCCTTCTTTTAATGGACACTTCATATTGTTGAAATTGAGATAATTGATTGCATTAACCTCAGTATCTATCATGTATATAATTTAATGGAAAATAGCTCTTACCAATTCATTGTGAAAAGCATACTGAGAAGATGTCCAACAGTCACAAATTAAATAGAATGAGATGCATATTTTTGGCATGACTTTGAACAATTATACCTGACATGTCTGCCAACTAATGTCAATATGGCTCTATTTAAAAATTAAAAAGTTTTCTGTGCATAAAACATATTTTTAAACTACTTAGTATACAAAAATATAAATCAAGCATCCCTCTTCAGTGTTTAATATTTGTCAGTGTAGAGATGCCTTAAGGTTTTGTCAGATTCATCTGTATGTAAGATTTATTATTGATACCATATTCTTGTATTTCACTATGAATCTAGTAAATGAAATATTATTTGTCAGCACTGAGATTCCAATGTGGAAAATGAACTTAAAGATAACATATGGATCTTATCATGACCAATATAAGCACTGAACTGAACCTTGGAAATATTTCTATGGTGCTGAAAATGTTTATGGCACATGATGATCTCCTGAGAAACAGGTTAAAAGGATGAGTATTGAGATAAGCTATTTTATTTAATAGTAGTAGAAAAGAAATTTAGCCAAATTATCCAGATCATGAAAATCAAGAAAGTGAAAATAGACTACAAAATATTGTATTTTGAAGGTTATCTTTAACTCTACCACTTCAAATGATAATATCTTCCAAAAACACTCTCAAAGACATACCCAGAAATAATATTTTACCAGCTATCTGGGCATCTCTTAGCTCAGTAAAGTTGACATAAAATTAACCATAACCAATATTGTGATTTTCATTAGGCTTTGACATTCAAGCAATAGCCATTCATTCCAAATAAGTTAATTTATTCTATTTCCACTAGGCTACAGTTGTTACACTATTGTGGAACTTAACTTTGGTTCTCCATATTGTAGCCACAGAAAATGCAGTATTTATTATCTTCACATTCACTACATTATCACTAGTATTTATTGATCTTATACAATATGCAACACAATAATCGCCTTCCCTACTCAATTTTTTAAATTTATTATCAATCATCTGCTCTGCTATGTTGTAAGACAGTTCAGAGCTAGAGGCATGCATTACTCATCTTTGTATCACCAGTTTAAACAGATAACAATAATTTGATAAATATGCAGAGAATTTGAATAAATTGATTTAAAACTTATTTTCAGGATTCTCAATCATAAAATTGGGATACTAGTTACCTCTCCTCCTTATTACCTCATAAAGAGAATCAAATAAATGAAAGTGGTTTTATTATACAAAGTATAATAGTTTTTCTTGTTGAATGTTATACAAACATTTCAGTGATTTAATTTGTAAAGAATGATAGCATTTTACAGGAAAATATGCAGTTTTACAACTGAATGGTGCACAGGTTTGTGTGTGTGTTGGGGAATACGAATAAGAGGGGTGTTTGAAGTTATGGTTGTCAAGCAGCCAAGCAGTCCTTGATCAGCAGACAACTGCTAGATCAGCTCTCCACACTTTGATAGTTTTGACCAGGTAGAGTAACAACAAATCAAAATGGAACTAGATCAGTACTCGTATAACAACAGAACACCTGAACTTTATTTTTGCATCAGTTCCTTTTTCCCCCAAGTCCCAAGAAGGCAATGCAGAGTGAGTCCTTATGAATGCTGTGCACATAGTGGTCTATGTCACAACCGAGGAACCCCAAAGCTTAGGAAACACCCAACTGTATAAGGATGCTACTAACCAACCAACCCAAACTTTATCCCAGAGGGATCCATTATCATTAGGATTACCACTCAGGAAACAAATTTCCCTCTGACCTGGAGAAAGGCACTAAGTTTAGCAACCAAAGTTATTTTATATGAAAAGATCTCTTAATTTGAAAATATAGTCTGGGATAAAAGTTATGACAAGACATGTAGAAACACTGGGGGCGGGGATTGCCTCACAGCAATGTTAAGTAAGTATAGGCTCAAACCAGCAAGACTAATACTGCTTAGTTATCATTCATTAATGATTATGTTCTATCTAATCGAAGACAGTAGAAAACTGGGTAATGACTGCAATTGTTGGCTATATCCAACATATTTGCACAAAACTTGAAAGCTGTCCTCTATGTTTGATCCTTTTAAAAGAACAATAAGATAATTGATAAATAACAAATGTGACACCCTGGCATGTATGATACATATTTTTTAATTAATAAACTTTATTTTTAGAGAAGTTTCAGGTTCAGAGCAAAAACGAGCAGAATGTACAGAGTTCCCATATACTTCCTCTCTCCACACCTGCACAATCTCCCCCCCACTAGCGACATTCCTCATCAAGTACTACATTTGTTACAGTGAACCTACATTGACGCATCATTATCACCTGAAGTCCATAGTTTACATTAGGGTTTACTCTTTGTGTTGTACATTCTACAGGTTTTGACAAATATATAAAGACATGTATCCACCAATGTGGTATCATGTTTTGACAAATGTATAAAGAAATGTGTCCACCAATGTGGTATCATGCAGAGTAGTTACACTGTCCTAAAAATCCCCTGTGCTATGTTTATTTATCCCTGTCTCCTCTTCTACCCTTGGCAACCACTGATCTTTTTACTGTCTCCATAGTTTTGACTTTTCCAGAATGTCATATAATTTGGAATCACACAGTATGCTGTCTTTTCAGATTGGCCTCTTACATTTAGCAATATGCATTTAAGTTTCCTCCGTGTCTTTTCATGGTTTGATAGCTCATTTCTTTTTACATGTGAATAATATTCATTGCCTGGAAGAACTATAGTTTATTTATCCATTCACCTACTGAAGGACATCTTGGCTGCTTCCAAGTTGGACAATTATGAATAAAGCTGCTATAAACATCTGTGCACAGATTTTCTTTTTGTGGATATAAGTTTTTAACTCATTTGGGTAAATATCAAGGAGGATGAATTCTGGATAGTATGATAAGAATCTGTTTAATTTTTAAGAAAATGCCAAATTTTTCCAAAGTGGCTGTACCATTTTGCATTCCCACCATCAGTGAATGAGAGTTCCTGTTTCTCCACATTCTCTTTGCCAGCATTTGGTGTTGGCAGTGTTTTGGAAAACTGCACTCCACTCAGAAGCCATGTTTGTAGAGAAGTCCAATGGAAAGTGTGTGTGTGTGTGTGTGTGTGTGTGTGTGTGTATTCCTACAGACTGTTAAGCACTGCTTTAAAAGTATTTTCATGGCTGAGTAAATTGTATATTTCATTTCCAAATATCGCTCTAGTTATGAGAATTAGGGAGACTAAAAGTCAATTTATAATAAATGCTGTTTCATCGAACCTTTCTGCTTATATTGTTACTATCTGATACTATCATAGGAGAATGCTAACATGCAGAAGATGTTTGTGGTACTTACACTATAAAATCTTTTATTTTTTTCTGCTGCAATCAAAAACAAATGCTAGAAAGCATACCTTCTGGTAATGGGACACCTCTGAATCTCACATCTTTTCTTCATGGAAAACCATGTGCCACTGAAGAAATCTGTCTGCCATGGGAAGCATAAAACTTTCCTTCCTCATGGCAACACTCAAAATCAAAAAAATTAATAAGAAATGAAGCTATAGATTTATAAATAAATGATTTTAAAAAGCTCCAATATAAACTTGAAAAATGAATTTCATCACAAAAAAAAGGTGATGCCATATTTTTCATCTATAATTCTAAAAAAAAAAAAAAAGTACAGATCTTGGGAAGGTTGGAGATTTTACCAGCATTCCCAAGTGAAGGTGAAGACTTCTGGCCTTATTTCCCATGTTGAAATTAATCTAGCCTTAATGATTACTGCAAGCAATGTGAAACCAAAAAAAAAAAAAAAAAATTGATTATTGGTTTTAGATGAATTTTGTCGAATAATGCCTAGCTGGTGCATTTTTTTTAACATCTTTATTGGAGTATAATTGCCTTACAAAGGTGTATTAGCTTCTGCTGTATAACAAAGTGAATCAGCTATACATATATATATATATCCCCATGTCCCCTCCCTCTTGCGTCTCCCTCCCACCCTCCCTATCCCACACTTCTAGGTGGACACAAAGCACCGAGCTGATCTCCCTGTGTTATGCAGCTGCTTTCCACTAACTGTTTTACATTTGGTAGTGTATACATGTCCATGCCACTCTCTCACTTCGTCCCATCTTATCCTTCCCCCTCCCCGTGTCCTCAAGACCATTCTCTACGACTGCGTCTTTACTCCTGTCCTGCCCCGAGGTTCTTCAGAAACTTTTTCTTTTTTTTAGATTCCATATATATGTGTTAGCATATGGTATTTGTTTTTCTGACTTACTTCATTCTGTATGACAGACTCTAGGTCCATCCACGTCACTACAAATAACTCAATTCCATTTCTTTTTATGGCTGAGTAATATTCCATTGTATATATGTGTCATATCTTCTTTATCCATTCATCTGTTGATGGACACTTAGGTTGCTTCCATGTCCTGGCTATTGTAAATAGAGCTGCAATGAACGTTGTGGTACATGACTCTTTGTGAATTATAGTTTTCTTAGGGTATATGCCCAGTAGTGGGTTTGCTGGGTCATATGGTCGTTCTATTTTTAGTTTTTAAAGGAACCTCCATACTGTTCTCCATAGTGGCTGTATCAATTTACATTCCCACCAACAGTGCAAGAGGGTTCCCTTTTCTCTATACCCTCTGCAGCATCAACTGTTTGTACATTTTTGGATGATGGCCATTCTGACCAGTGTGAGGTGATACCTCATGGTAGTTTTGATTTGCATTTCTCTAATGATTAGTGATGTGGAGCATCCTTTCATGTGTTTGTTGGCAATCTGTATATCTTCTTTGGAGAAATGTCTATTCAGGTCTTCTGCCCATTTTTGGATTGGGTTGTCTGTTTTTTTAATATTGAGCTGCATGAGCTGCTAGTATATTTTGGACATGAATCCTTTGTCAGTTGCTTCATTTGCAAATATTTCCTCCCATTCTGAGGGTTGTCTTTTCGTCTTGTTTATGGTTTCCCTTGCTGTGCAAAAGCTTTTAAATTTCATCAGGTCCCCTTTGTTTATTTTTGTTTTTATTTCCCTTTCTCTAGGAGGTGGGTCACAAAGGATCTTGCTGTGATTTATGTCATAGAGTGTTCTGCCTATGTTTTCCTCTAAGTTTTATAGGGTCTGGCCTTACATTTAGGTCTTTAAACCATTTTGAGTTTATTTCTGTGTATGGTGTTAGGGAGTGTTCTAATTTCATTCTTTTACATGTAGTTGTCCAGTTTTCCCAGCACCATTATTGAAGAGGCTGTCTTTTCTCCATTGTATATTCTTCCCTCCTTTATCAAAAATAAGGTGACCGTATGTGTGTGCGTTTATCTCTGGGCTTTCTCTCCTGTTCCATTGATCCATAGTTCTGTTTTTGTGCCAGTACCATACTATCTTGATTACTGTAGCTTTGTAGTATAGTCTGAAGTTAGGGAGCCTGATTCCTCCAGCTCCGTATTTATTTCTGAAGATTGCCTTGGCTATTCTGGGTCTTTTGTGTTTCCACACAAACTGTGAAATTTTTTGTTCTAGTTCTGGGAAAAATGTCATTTCTAGTTTGATAGGGATTGCACTGAATCTGTACATTGCTTTGGGTAGTATAGGCTTTTTCACAATGTTGATTCTTCCAATCCAGGAACATGGTCTATCTCTCCATCAGTTTGTATCATCTTTAATTTCTCTCACCAGTGTTTTATAGTTTTCTGCATACAGGTCTTTTGTCTCCTTAGGTAGGTTTATTCCTAGGTATTTTATTCTTTTTATTGCAATGATAAATGGGAGAGTTTCCTTAAATTCTCTTTCAGATTTTTCATCAATAGTGTATAGGAATGCAAGAGATTTCTGTTCATTAATTTTGTATCCTGCTACTTTACCAAATTCATTGATTAGCTGTGCTAGTTTTCTGGTGGCATCTTTAGGATCCTTTATGTATAGTATCATTCATCTGCAAACAGTGAGTGTTTTACTTCTTCTTTTTAGATTTGGATTCCTTTTATTTCTTTTTACTTCTCTGATTGCTGTGGCTAAAACTTCCAAAACTATGTTGAATAATAGTGCTGAGAGTGGGCAACCTTGTCTTGTTCCTCATCTTAGTGGAAATGGTTTCAGTTTTTCACCATTGAGAACAATGTTGGCTGTTGGTTTGTCATATATGGACTTTATTATGGCCTTTATGTTGAGGTAAGTTCCCTCTATGCCTACATTCTGGAGGGTTTTTATCATAAATGGATGTTGAATTTTGTTGAAAGCTTTTTCTGCATCTATTGAGATGATCATACGGTTTTTCTCCTTCAATTTGTTAATATGGTTTATCACATGGATTGATTTGCATATAGTGAAGAATCCTTGCATCCTGGGATAAACCTCAGTTGATCATGTTGTATGATACTTTTAATGTATTTTTGGATTCTGTGTGCTAGCATTTTGTTGAGGATTTTTGCATCTATGTTCATCAGTGATATTGGTCTGTAGTTTTCTTCTTTGATGATATCTTTATCTGGTTTTGGAATCAGGGTGATGGTGGCCTCATATAATGAGTTTGGAAATGTTCCTCCTTATTGTTATATTTTGGAAGAGTTTGAGAAAGATAGGTGTTAGCTCTTCTCTAAATGTTTGATAGAATTCACCTGTGAAGCCATCTGGCCCTGGACTTTTGTTTGTTAGAAGATTTTTAATCACAGTTTCAATTTCAGTGCTTATGATTGGTCTGTTTATATTTTCTTTTTTTTCCTGGTTCAGTCTCGGAAGGTTGTGCTTTTCTAAGAATTTGTCCATTTCTTCAGGTTGCCCATTTTATTGGCATATGGTTGCTTGTAGTAATCTCTCATGATCCTTTTTTTTTTCTGCAGTGTCAGTTGTTACCTCTCCTTTTTCATTTCTAATTGTATTGATTTGAGTCTTCTCCATTTTTTTCTTGATGAGTCTGGCTAATGGTTTATCAATTTTGTTTATCTTCTCAAAGAACCAGCTTTTAGTTTTATTGATCTTTGCTATTGTTTCCTTCATTTCTTTTTCATTTATTTCTGATCTGATCTTTATGATTTCTTTCCTTCTGCTAACTTTAGGGTTATTTTGTTCTTCTTTCTCTAATTGCTTTAGGTGTAAGGTTAGATTGTTTATTTGAGATGTTTCTTGTATATTGGGGTAGGATTGTATTGCTATAAACTTCCCTCTTAGAACTTCTTTTGTTGCATCCCATAGGTTTTGGGTCGTCGTGTTTTCATTGTCATATGTTTCTAGGTATTTTTTGATTTCCTCTTTGATTTCTTCAGTGATCTCTTGGTTATTCAGTAGGGTATTGTTTAGCCTCCATGTGTTTGTATTTTTTACAGATATTTTCCTGTAATTGACATCTAGTCTCATAGCGTTGTGGTTAGGAAAGATATTGATACGATTTCAATTTTCTTAAATTTACCAAGGCTTGATTTGTGACCCAAGATATGATCTATCCTGGGCAATGTTCCATGAGCACTTGAGAAAAAGTGTATTTTGTTGTTTTGGATGGAATGTCCTACAAATATCAATTAAGTCCATCTTGTTTAATGTATCATTTAAACCTTGTGTTTGCTTATTTATTTTCATTTTGGATGATCTCTCCATTGATGAAATTTGGGTGTTAAAGTCCCCTACAACGATTGTGTTACTGTCAATTTCCCCTTTTATAGCTGTTAGCATTTGCCTTATGTATTGAGGTGCTCCTATATTGGGTGCATAAATAGTGACAATTGTTATATCTTCTTCTTGGAATTGATCCCTTGATCATTATGTAGTGTCTTTCTTTGTCTCTTGTAATAGTCTTTATTTTAAAGTCTATTTTGTCTGATATGAGAATTGCTACTCCAGCTTTTTTTGATTTCCATTTGCATGGAATATCTTTTTCCATCCCCTCACTTTCAGTCTGTATGTGTCCTTAAGTCTGAAGTGGGTCTCTTGTAGATAGCATATACACAGGTCTTGGTTTTGTATCCTTTCAGCCAGTCTATGTCTTTGGTTGGAGCATTTAATCCATTTACATTTAAGGTAGTTATTGATATGTATGTTCCTATTGCCATTTTCTTAATTGTTTTGGGTTTGTTATTGTAGGTGTTTTCCTTCTCTTGTGTTTCCTGCCTAGAGAAGTTCCTTTAGCATTTTTTGTAAAGCTGGTTTGGTGGGGCTGAATTCTCTTAGCTTTTGCTTGTCTGTAAAGGTTTTGATTTCTCCATTAAATCTGAATGAGATCCTTGCTGGGTAGAGTAATCTTGGTTGTAGGTTTTTCCCTTTTATCTCTTTAAATATGCCTTGCCACTCCCTTCTGGCTTGCAGAGTTTCTGCTGAAAGATCAGCTGTTAACCTTATAGGGATTCCCTTGTATGTTATTTGTTTTTTTTTCCTTGCTGCTTTTCATATTTTTTCTTTGTATTTAATTTTTGATAGTTTGATTAATATGTGTCTTGGTGTGTTTCTCCTTGGATTTATCCTGTATTGGACTCTCTGCACTTCCTGGACTTGATTGACTATTTGCTTTCCCATATTAGGGAAGTTTTCAACTATAATCTCTTCAAATATTTTCTCAGTCCCTTATTTTTTCTCTTCTTCTTCCGGGACCCCTATAATTCGAATGTTGGTGCATTTAATGTTGTCCCAGAGGTCTCTGAGACTGTTCTCAATCTTTATTCTGCTCTGCAGTAGTTACTTCCACTATTTTATCTTCCAGGTCACTTATCCGTTCTTCTGCCTCAGGTATTCTGCTATTGATTCCTTCTAGAGAATTTTAAATTTCATTTACTGTGTTTATTTCATCATTGTTTGTTTGCTATTTAGTTCTTCTAGGTCCTTGTTAAATGTTTCTTGTATTTTCTCCTTTCTATTTCCAAGATTTTGGATCATCTTTACTATCTGAATAGTATAGTATATTTACTCTGAATTCTTTTTCAGGTAGACTGCCTATTATCTCTTCATTTGTTTGGTCTGGTGGGTTTTTACCTTGCTCCTTCATCTGCTGTGTATTTCTCTGTCTACTCATTTTGCTTAACTTACTGTGTTTGGGGTCTTCTTTTCACAGGCTGCAGGTTCATAGTTCCCGTTGTTTTTGGTGTCTGCCCCCTGTAGCTAAGGTTGGTTCAGTGGGTTGTGTAGGCTTCCTGGTGGAGGGGACTTGTGCCTGTGTTTTGGTGGATGAGGCTGGATCTTGTCTTTCTGGTGGGCAGGACCATGTCCGGTGGTGTGTTTTAGGGTGTCTGTTACCTTATTATGATTTTAGGCATCCTCTCTTGTAATGGGTGGGGTTGTGTTCCTGTCTTGCTAGTTGTTTGGCATAGGGTGTCCAGCATTGTAGCTTGCTGGTCATTGAGTGGAGCTGGGTCTTAGCATTGAGATGGAGATCTCTGGGAGAACTTAACGGGGCGGGGAAGTTGTCCCTGGATCACGGACCATGGCAGTGGCGGGCTGCACAGGCTCCCGGGAGGGGAGGTGTGGACAGTGACCTGTGCTTGCACACAGGCTTCTTGGTGGCTGCAGCAGCAGGCTTAGCATTTCATGCTCGTTTCTGGTGTCCACGGTGATAGCCGCGGCTAGTGCCACTCTCTCGAGCTCATTTAGGCAGTGCTCTGAATCCCCTCTCCTCGCGCACCCTGTAACAACGGTCTTTGGCCTCTTACACAGTTCCAGACATTTTCCTGGGCTCCCTCCTGGCTAGCTGTGGTGCACTAGCCCCCTTCAGGCTGTGTTCGCAGCTGACCCCAGTCCTCTCTCTCGGATCTGACCTCCGAAGCCCGAGCCTCAGCTCCCAGCCCCCACCCCCCCTGGCGGGTGAGCAGACAAGCCTCTCAGGCTGATGATTGCTGGTCAGCACCGATCCTCTGTGTGGGAATCTCTCCGCTTTGCCCTCTGCACCCGTTGCTGCGCTCTCCTCCGTGGCTCCGAAGGTTCCCCCCAACCCTGACCCCCCGTCTCCACCAGTGCAGGGGTTTCCTAGTGTGTGGAAACTTTTCCTCCTTCACAGCTTCCTCCCAGAGGTGCAGGTCCCATCCCTATTCTTTTGTGTCTGTTTTTTCTTTTTTCTTTTGCCCTACCCAGTTACGTGGGGAGTTTCTTGCCTTTTGGGAAGTCTGAGGTCTTCTGCCAGCGTTCAGTAGGTGTTCTGTAGGAGCTGTTCCACATGTAGATGTATTTCTGATGTATTTGTGGGGAGGAAGGTAATCTCCCCACCTTACTCCTCCGCCATCCTGAAGGTCCCACAGCTGGTGCATTTTTGTGTTACCCCGATAAATAAAGTTGACAAATATATTTGCTCAGTGGAAAATTTATTATGCATTCCTTCATGCTATATTAATTTTTTATTGGGGTATTTTATTTGTGTATTATTTTCACATTGAATAATTAATTTATATCCTTGAAATTCATCCATATTACATCATTTTAGATATGAATTGAGTATTTTAACAAACTTGTATAACACTTCTCAAACTTCACTAATTACGCCTCTTGCCAGATGTGAGGTCAGTACTGGCATGGAGTACTATCAACAAAATCAGCTTTGTCTTTTGCATGTCTCCAGTTAACATTAGACAGTCCCCTCCCTACATGGTTACCACCTATTTCTATAATCCCTCTAGTTCAAGAGAGAGAGTAACATTTCACAGTTGCTAATCTCTGGGTTGTCTCATATTTCCATTTTGTTTAGCTCTTTCTATAATTTACTTACTCCCAGAGTTAAATTCTTTGTACTTTACAACATAACAGAGGCATTGTTTCCCAGACTACCGCAGTCATATTTCCTGAGGACTACATACTGCAGTGTATAAACTCATGTTTTTAATAGCAACTCTCTTTGAAAAGGTATATTACTAAGGTGGCATTTTTGTGTTAACATTATGATAAAACTACTAGTTTAACTAACCTCAGATATGGGTAATAGAAGATGCTCTACCTCAATGATTCTCTAATCCATCTGTGCGTTTGTGGTGTGGTAGGCATCTCTCTGATCTTGAACCTTGTTCTCCCAGGGACTGTATCTTAGCCTTTTATTACTGGCCTTTAAACATCTGGCTCCAGATATCCAGGTTCCTATGTTTTATTTCCTTTTAAAAATGTCATCCTAATATTAGATGCTAATAATATTTCTGATGCCTGCTATTTAAATTCTGAAGACTTACATGTCCCATCTAGTTTGATAAATCGAATATTATCATATCTTTCTATTTTATTTATGGTAATTGCACTTTAGTTATCATTTATTTCTGGTTTAATCTCTGGATATAATATGTTTCCATTTACCTCTTTATAGGTTATTGTTACCCTGGCTGTACCCTGGCATCACTGCTTATACTTCTTCCATAGCCCAACCTGCACCAAAACCCAGACACCTACCTAGAAATCCATTCCTGGTCCCAAGTCAGGACCGTTTGGCTGTATGTACATAGATATAAAGACATACACAATTGAATACAATAAAATAATTTCACTAGGCACATTCTCTTAACTCTGTTGATAGAAAAAGAACTCAGATGCTGCCTTAAAAGTTTCTCCAAGTTATGTTCAGAAAATTCTAGGGGCTGAGGTCTTAATGAATTGAGCTTGATATTTATGAAGAATGTTCTTAAAATTATTGCTGTCATTCTGGATAAGTGACAAAGAAAACAGTTTTGACATTCTAAAAACTAAATAGTTTTAGGTGGCATCAATAATTTGTTTCAATTTTAGTTTCCTTGTCTGACTCAAAATTTATATTTGGTTGTTTATCCATTACAGAGCAAATGGCATATTCATTTATTAAATATTTATTAAGTATTTACATGTGGCAAACACTATTCTGACTGAATATAATATGATATCATGTTCATATAACATGAAAATAAATGTTTGTAACATAATATAGTAATATGATGGGAGTATACACAGAATATTATAGGAAAAGTATATTTTTCTCAGGCAACTGGCCTATATCCTGCCTTGACTCTTTGGCATAAGATAACTTCAATTTCTTTAATCTAGTATTAAGGTGACCACTGTTAAATATTCTCATATCACTTCGTGTAAGTTTATTTATACAATTCCTTTGCAATCAACAATTTGTCCTCTATTCCCTGACTATGGTTTAAAATTCACCATCCTTTTATAGATTGCATTTCCTTTTTTGGGGGGGAAACAATGTTCACTTTTTATTCAAATTCTATCCACCATATGAGATCCAATCCCTCCTTTGTTCCTTGAAAATTCCCCAATTTACCCTTGTCTATGACTGAACTCAGAGTATTTAATCTCTCTCTCATTTCTTCTATTATTTGTGTCTCCACAACACTTTCTATATCCCTCTATCACAATATATGAAATATCGTGTTATGATTTTCTGTAATAAACCCTGAGACTCTCCTGTACAGCTTCTATAATAACCTATAAACTACAGTAACTGCGAGTTCTCCAGGACAAGACATATGTCAAGGTCTATTATAATTCTTAGCACATAGTAGAAAATAAGTGTATGTTTTGTTTAATAGAACTGCACTCACTGGATACCATGTTGTATTGTAAATTCTTTAACATTTATGTCTTACCTCTTCTATTTTAAGAAGACTATAAATTCCAGAAGGAGGAAACTAAATCAAATAGAAGTTTATGTAAACTAAGCACCTTTCTGTAGTGTAATTTGCCAATATAGAAGAGACTTCTTAAAGAATATTGTAGTGATTTTCTCAATACAAATTTGGGAAAAGAGGTGTGAATCATGAGGAAATTTAAAATATTTATGTTTGGAATACATAATTTTGAACAAATAAAATACACTTTGCACTAATTAGGGATTAATTCCTTCATTTGCTTTAGAATTAGTAAACCTTAGTTCATTAAGAAAGACATCCATTCATCAAACATTAATGAATGCTTACTATGTCATACACAGATATAAATCAAATTATCGCAAAAATAGATGAGCACTAAAAATGGAGTTATTTACATTAATGTAGGGAATACCGTTGTGTGAGAATCTACAATAAAGAAATCCTAAAGTTGGAGAGGAATGGGTCAAAGATTTATTCCCTTGAGGCAGAGACCTTGAGATATATTATAGAGAATGAGTAGTGATTCCTCATGTAAACAGAAACCATGTGGTGCTATAAAGCAAGCACCTTTGAAGAACTGAAATTTGACCAGAAATTCTGGGTCACCGACATTAAAGGGGAAGATAATATAAGATGTGTAGAGAGAAAAGGGCAGAAATACTCCATGTATGGCTATAAGACATAAGACATATTAATATTTTTATCTTTGTTCTATGCCTGAAGGTAAGCTCCTTAATATTATTAAACAGGAAATACAAACAAATTTGTTTTGAAAATATTCTTCTGGTACTCACTGGAGAAAAAAAATCCAGGGTTGCCAAAATGTCTGGGGGAAAATCAACTGTTAGTCTCTGACTCTAGTTCAGATGAGAGATAACAATGGCTTGGATTAAGGTTGAAGAAGAGAGCATTTGACACATGTGAGAAATATTTAAAACTAAGACTTGACAAGCCTTAGGGGAGAGGTTTGGGGCAGTCAATTAAATTTTGTATTAATTACTGTAACTGACACTATAAATATAAATGATAGAGTAGTGAAGTCAGAAAAGAGTAGATTTCAGATTACTAAAGAAATCCCACATTGTATGGTTGGGGGATAAAGAGAAGCCCATAAAAGAACAAGACAAAGAGTGTCCAGAAGAAAAATAACAAGAGAAAGTGCAATCACATAAGCCAATGAGAGAATTTTAAAAACAAGAAAGAAAGAAAGAAATAGTTCTTTGGGTCTAGCAACATGAAAGTCATTGCTGATCTCACTGTTTTGAAGTGTAGTGATTATGGTGAGTGGGTGTAAAGTGAGAAAATAGATCTAGTAATTTAATAAATTATTTTCAGAAATTTGAATGTATATAAAAGACAAAAGGTAAATCCATAGAGAAATATATAGTTTCAAGGAAAGGAATTTTTAAAGTCTTGTTTAAATAATAATGGAATAAATCCAGTTAAATGTAACTAGTAAAATACACAAAGCAAAGATAAGTGAAAAATAACTTCCCAGAGGAATATGGGAAGATTTAAAGTATAACTGGATTGATTGGCTTCAGGTAGGGAGAGAATCACTTTCTCCACTGAAACATGATTTATAGAGGAGAGAATGGGTGGGTTTATAGGCTTGGATAGTGGAAAAGTTGATGTAATTTGCATATAATATCTGTGATTTTTCTCTGTGAGGTGAATGTGAAAGAAATGGTAATGATTTGAAGCTGCAAAAATGCTGGGAAAAGTTTGAAATAATATTTTAATTAATGGGAATAAAAGTTGACAAGAGAAATGAAATAGAATTTGTAGATAATTACATCAAAAAGGAATAGACTCCTACAACTAATAGATGTTTAAGTATAAATATAGCAGTTGAGAGTAATAGTCCATTTGTAGTATGACAGGAAATGGAATCATAATACACATTGTTATTAAAGTCAGTTGTTTAAATAGTATAAAAATGACTGTGTTATTGTCAGAATAATAATTTGAGATGCTAATTAACGTAACCTCATAGACCTGTGCATACACACACACACGCATGGTTTCTAAAACTCTTTGCCCTTTCCTGATGTGATTCATAACATTCTTTGAAGAAAAAAAAAAAAAAAAAACCCTATACAAAACAACCACTATTCCATGGGAATTATAAATAGTATTCTTCCTATCATTATAGTAAGTGCCTTGATTAGCCAATTTTGTAGGTCCTGGTTCTGACTCTCAAAGAATCTCCTACGTCGGCTATATTCCATGGACATATATGACATAGATATCAGAGAATATGTCCAAAAGGTATGCACATATGTTTCAGGTTTGTGGTTACTTCAGTTTGCCTTTGAGTTTTATCAATCACAGACTTCTGCATGTCAGGCTTGTGATTTCTTTTACAATACAATTCCATCAATAGGTGACCAATCAGGTATATGACAAGTATGAAATAAAATTCCATCAGTAGGTATTCAATAATGTAAGTCAGCTAAAGATAACATTGACTAGCAATTTTTACTTCTGAAAAGTCTGCCTTTCATTAATAGATGAGCCGTTCTTATAATATACCAAAACAAAGGCAAATTCACTAGAGTCCATAGTCTTGCCTGTAAAGATAATAACTGTCAAATAATCTTTGCTGAAGGGTTGGCTCCCATTGTCATAGACACATGCTTTAGTAGGAGACTTAAGAAATGCTGTGGCCACTGTATTGATTCTTTCTACGGCTTCCTTTACAAGTAACCTCTTATCACTGCTTTAATTGGGGTGGAAAATCAAACACCAGCAAACACCAACTTGTGGAATGATTTCCAAAGTATATCAGACAAAAGTTTACCTATTGTTTTGCTATAGAATAACAAGGTTCACTAGATTCCCTACATGCAATATTTGTGTTCTTTCTTTCTACCACTCAATGAGTAAGTCAAAATATTTCAAATTCTGTTACGTTACAAAGCCAATTTTTTATTACTTAGAATAAAGATTTAGCTGTCATAAAACACAACAAAAATGCCTACCACAAGAAAAAATTACAAATAGACAACTCCAAGTTGTCAAACCCCCACAGAAACATCAAAAACAAGCAGAAATTGTCAAGAAACTTCAAGTGTGATAAACTCAAAGACCCATAGCAAGACAGTCACAATCAAACTTTCAAAAGCTAAAGACAAAAAATCTTGAAGGCAGCAATAGAAAAGCAACTTTTTACATACAAGGAATCCTAAGTAAGATTAAGGGTTGGTTTCTCATCAGAACCTCTGGACACCAGAAGACAGTGAGATGACATATTTAAAGTACTGAAAGAAAAAAAAAGAAAGAAAGAAACACACACTTGCCAATGAAAAATTCTATATCTGTAAAATTATTCTTGAAAATGAGTGCAAAATTAAAATATTCCAAGATAGACAAACCTGAGAGAGTTTACTGCCACTATACCTGCTCTACAAGAAATGTTAAAGGGAGTCTTCCAGGCTGAAATAAAAAGACACTAGACAATAACACAAAGCCATATGAAGATATAAACATCTCTGGGAAGATAAATGTAAGAGGAAATATAAAAGCCATTATCGTTGTATTTTTGCTTTGTAACTCCACTTTATATTTCCTATTGGATTTAAAATAAAAATGCACCAAACTAATTATAAATATATGTTACTGGGCACAAAATGTGATTTAGTAATTTGTAACAAAAACAGCATAAGGTGGGCAGGAGCTGTATAGGAGCTGAGTTTTTGTATGTTATTGAAGTTAAGTGGATATCAACTGAACTAGTTTGTTATAAACTTAGGATTTTTCAATGCAATCTCCATGTTAACCACAAAGAAAATATATTACAAACTATACACAGAAGGAAATGAAAAGGCAATCCAAATGGTTCACTACAAAAAAATCAACTAAATATGAAAGAAGTTGGTGATGGAGGAAGTGAGGGAAAGAAAAAGTTATGTTATAGCAAAATGGCAGACATAAGTCCTACATTATCAGTAATTGCTTTAAATTTAAAGGATTTAATTCTCCAATCAAAAAATAACTATTGGGAGAATAATTTTTTTTTAAATGTTCCAATAACATAGTGTCTACAAGAGATGCACTTAAGATATGAAGACTCAAATAAACTGAAGATGAAAGAATAAAAAATACATATTCCATGCATCTTTTTGGAAAAGAGAACTGGGATGGCTATAGTAATATCAGGCAAAATAGACTTTATATTAACAATTTTACAAGAGACAAAGAAATACATTATATTGATAAAAAGGCAATCTAATCAAGAAGATATAAGTGTACATATGCACCAAAAAACAGAGTCTCAAAATACACAGAGCAAATACTGACAGAACTGAAGGAAGAAATAACCTATTCTACAGTAGCAGATGGAGATATCAATACACCACTTTTAATAATGGATGAAGCCTTTGGTCAGAAGATCAGAAAAGAAATGTAAGACTTGAACAACACTATATACCAAATAGACTTAACAGGCATATAGAACAACCCACCCCAAGACAGCAGATACACGTTATTTTTAAGTGCATATAGAACATTCTCTAAGGTAGATCATATATTAGGCCAGAAAACAATCCCCAATAAATTTAAAAATTTGAAATCATACAAAGTATCTTTTCTAACTACAATGCAATGAACCTAGAAATCATAGGAGTAATTGAAAATCCATTAATATGTGGAGATTAAATAATATACTATTGAATGACCAATGGGCCAATAGAAGATATCACAAGTTAAATTAGAAAATACTTAAGAGATGAATGAAAATGAAAATCCAACACATCAAAAATATAAGATGCAGCACAAAAACCTCAAATCAATAACCTAATTTTATACCTTGAAGAACTAGAAAAAGAAGAGCCAATTAAACACAAGTCTAGCGGAAAAAATGAAAAAAATATAGAGGTGACAAAATAGGAGGCATAAGAGGAATAAATGCTGAGACTTGTTTCTAAAAAGGTGGTTTTCTTCATTGTACTTCCCAGTGAGATGATGAATAAGGGAAAAGTTAGAAAACACATTTTTCAGGGGATCTAAGAGCAGAGACAACCTCTGCCTTACTTTCTTAGTGGAATTGTGTTATAGCTAACTCAACATTGTGTGAGTTTCATAGAGCTTTGTGACTATGTAGGGTGTCTAGGCTTGGAGGCTTGAGACAGAACTCAAATAATTATGGCGCTTGTCATGGACTATGGAACAATAAAGTATTTTGCATTGTTATAAAAGCATAAATATATATTTAGACTATGGGTTTGTGACCAAAGAGAAAATTGACACTATAAGACTGACTAGAGGAAAAAAGAGATTAATGGAGGATTCCAAGGGGGTTGATGACACTATTCCTTGACACTTTGTGAAGCACTGAAATTGTAGAGTGAGAACATGAAGTGATTCAGATCATATTTGTTACAGGTGGAATTAAAATAATGTCTAATGGCAAAATCAAGACCACATATAGGGAACAAAAATTTCAGAAAGTTCTCTTTCTGATATTTCATCTTTACACACACTGAAGGAGGTTGTCAGTGTGTGCTCTCACCCTCTGCCTAAGACTGCTGTAGTTTACTCTTGGCTACTTAGATCAGGGCTCCCCAGCCCCCGGGCCGCGTACCGGTACCGGTCTGTGGCCTGTTAGGAACCGGGCCGCACAGCAGGAGGTGAGCGGCGGCGAGCGAGCGAAGCTTCATCTGCTGCTCCCATCGCTTGCATTACCGCCTGAACTACCCCCCGCCCCTGGTCCATGGAAAGAGTGTCTAACATGAAACTGGTCCCTGGTGCCAAAAAGGTTGGGGACCGCTGACTTAGATAACTATTTCAAGCTCTTCCAGCTCCTTGCTTTCCACCTAATATTACTACTGTAGTTGAAGGCTCAGTTAGAGAAGAGCTGTGGTCTGAGGGGAGACACTGTTTTCATATCTGTTTTTTGCCGTTTAAAGAACGCAAGTCTGTAAACACGAGATCGGAGCTGGGATGTTGGCTGGGGTTTATGGGTGTGGATGTGGGGTAAATCTAATTTGAGAGGCTGATACAGATGAGATAGAAAGGGCTAGCATAAACCATTCTCTCTATGCAACCCACCCCATCTTGTAACTTTCTTTGGATAAACCATGATCCAACTGGAAAAGTGCCAAATAAACTTAAGTTGAATGAATAATCCCTCACAGACGTTTTACTTTATCCATGAATACATACTTTGGTTTAAAGCAGGAACTGTGCATGTGTTTGTGGGTATTCTGAATTATATATATGACTGACAATCAAAGTGCCTAATTTTTAACCCAGTATCTGTCTATCTTAGCTTTGTAATGTTTGATAAATCAGTTATCCCTTAATGACATTTTTTCGTATATAAAATAGGGATAACAATTTCTATTTTCTCAGATTTTCTAAGGATTAAATAAAATAGTTTTATGTGACATCCCTAGCAAAGTGTGTGATATATAATACCTGCTTAATAAATTCTAAAACTTCCTTATTGTCAAACCAAGGCATATCTAGGTGGGTCCTTCCTGTCTTTAACAAGAGAACCTCTTCCCAGACCTTTTCTTTAGTTCAGTGTTTCTGAGTCTTGACAAATATTTCAGATTATATTTACATGTAGGCATATGACCCGTGATGATATCTTATCTCCTCACTAGAGAGTACATTTGAATTATGACACGTTATAGGCATAATATTTAATCTGGTACAAGTTAATGAAGTGATTCGTTCTTATTTTTATGTCACCATATATTACAAATAACATATACCTGTTATTTGTAACATTATAATTGATATACCTTATAATCAATATTTAAAGATAAGTTTTCCTGTAGACCATCCCATAGATAGTAAGTAGGTTTTATCATCTCACAAGACAGTTCCAAACAATTGGTAAGGACTGTCTTGATTTCAGTATGATGAGGAATGGGAAGTGGCATATTAGTTCACTCAGAAGTAGGACTCTAATTGACTACAAATATCCACCAGTAGGACAAGAGGGACTGTAGTGGCTTATACTCCAGGTTATTTGCCATTACTAGATTATTTTGTTTCACTTTCTAACATTTTACTGAAATAAGACAGTTTATCATATTAATGAGTGCTTAAAATCTGTAAAAATATTATGTGCTTTGGAGTAAAGAGCCACATATAATACATTTCAATTCCTAATGTGCAATAATATTTATGTTTTAATTTTTTTAAACTAAGTAGTCTAAAATTTACTCCAGTAAGCCATATTTCAAACACAAGGAACCTAAGTAGTAAGCAAGCTTTTCATTCAAATGTGCATAAGCAAACCTTTGCCTTGATTAGAGATGCAATAGACTTATTACTTTGCAGTGCTCTGTAACACATAAAGAACTTGATTAATGCATCCGTAAATGACATTGAGAGAACCTATATTATCTATACATGTGCATGAATAAAACAGTTTTAATTTGAAGAAAAAACCAATATTTATGATTGAGGCTATTTATCTTCTTAAGGGATAGAGTCAAGAAAATTAATTATGTTCTCACGACGATTAAAAATAGAATTTCACCTAAATGACCTCTCTTGCTTACCTTTAACAGAAGGATGAGCATATATTTGAATAGTTTAATGTATCCATTCTTCATTACTTGGATATCACATAATGAAGTCTATTATTTTCTAATACATACATCATATGTGAAAAACAATCTATGAAACAAATACCTTTTTTGTTCAATAAAGGATCAAAAAAATTAATGCTTTGTAGTTATGTGAAAAATTAAAGGAGGCATTATATTAGAGAATCAAATATTTAAATATAAATTTAAAATAGTTCTTAAAATAATTAGCAAGAAGAAATGTTTCCAGCAAATGAGTATTAAACAGTAACTTTGTAAAAGGTATTTTATTCATACTAAAGATTTTTCTTTTTTTTTTTTTTTTTTTGGTTTAAGACCAGATTAAACCAAAACTCAAAGTCCCAATACAGGTTTTTTCCTTCATTGGGACACTTAAGCTATGAATAGCCCCATATGATTTGAAATTGTGCCACATAATATGTTTCTCTTTGTTGTCCATGAAGTTCAATGAAATCTGAATCATAACTTTCAGTATTATTTTACATGTGAATATTCAATTTTCCCAGCACCAATTATTGAAAAGACTGTATTTTCTCCTTTGAGTATTCTTGGCTTCCTATGTATGCATGGGTTTGTTTCTGGGCTTTCCATACCATTTCATTGGCCTATGCCAGTGTTATACTGTTTTAATTACAATATAGCTTTGTAGTATAATTTGAAATCAGGAAGTGTGATACCTCCAGCTTCATTCTTTCTCAGGATTGCTTTGGCTATTTGGGGTTTTTTGTGCTTCCATACAAATTTTAGAAATTTTTTACTATTTCTGTGAAAAATGCCATTGGAGTTTTGATAGTGATATTTTGATTCTATAGATGGCATTGAGTAGTATGGCCATTTTAACAATTTTAATTCTTCCTATCCATGAACATGGAATATCTTCCCATTTGTTTGTGTCTTCAATTTCTTTTTTCAAGGTATTGTAGTTTTCACTGTACAGATCTTTCACTTTCTTGGTTAAATTTATTTGTAAGTATTTTATTGTTTTTGATGCCATTGTGATTGCAACAGTTTTCTTTCTTTTTTCAGATGTCTTAAAGAGTATAAAAATCCAACTGTTTTCTGTACGTTGATTTTAAATCCTGAAAATTTACTGAATTTGTTGACTAGCTCCAACATTACTTTGTTTAGTCTTTAGGACTGTCTATACATAAGATCATATCATCTGCAAATAACGACAATTTTACTCCTTACTTTCTGATTTGGATGCCCTTTATTTCTTTATCTTGCTTGATGGCTCTAGCTAGAATTTCTGGTACTATATGGATAAATGAGGTTGGAGTGAGCACTTTGTCTTGTTCCTGATCTTAGAGGAAAGGCTTCCAACCTTCCACTGTTGAGTATGTTGTTAGCTGTGGGACTGTCATATACGTATTTTATTATTTTGAGGTATGTTCCCTCTATACCCAATTTGTTGAAGGTTTTTTTTTTCATGAAAGGATGTTGTATTTTGTCAGATGCTTTTTCCACCTCTACTGAGATAATCATATGAATATTTATTGACATATAGTTGCTGTACAATATTATATAAGTTTCAGGTGTATAATATAGTGATTCACAATTTTTTAAGGGTATACTCCATTTATAGTTATTATAAAATATTGGCTATATTCCCCATGTTCTACAATATATCCTTATAGCTTATTTTATATCTAACAGCTTTTCTCTTTTACTCTCCTACCCCTATATTGCCCCCTCCACCTTCCCTCCCCCCACTGGTAACCACTAGCTTGTTCTCTGTATCTGTGAGTCTGCTTCTTTTTTGTTATATTCACTAGTTTGTTATATTCTTTTAGATTCCACATGTTAGTCAGACAGAGAAAGACAAATACCGTATGATATCACTTATATGTGGATCATATAATTTTTATCTTTCATTCTATTAGTATAGTGTATCACATTTATTAACATATATACATCAAATTATCCTTGCTTCTCAGGAATAAGAATGTGATATTTAAATAGAGGAAATGATAGGAGCAAGATTCCATGGTAGGGCAGTATGGGATTTGCTTAGGAGATCAGAATAATTAATTTTTGGAGTCATTTAAGGCTCTTAAGAGCCATTACATACATCTCTTACCAAGTCCTAGATAAGGGACATCATCTTGGTAGCTTAAAATTGAAAACGATGGGAATATTTACATCACAGAAATCATCAAATATTACAGATAAGTGTCTTCCTCTCCACCCACCCAAACTGAGACTTGGTTTACCTGTACACCACTGAATCAAACAGTTTGGTTCAGATCCTATTTTTCACTACCTCCTAACAACAATGTGATGTTGGATATTTCTTGACCACTATGACTTTGAGATTTGTCTATAAAATGGGGATAATAATTTAAAAAATAGCTATTTTTAGTTGTGTTATGATTATTGTATGACATTATCAATGTAAAGCACTTAGAACACTGCCTGTTACTGGATACTTGATAAGCGTGTGCTAAAATAATATTTATTATTATTTTGCTTGAAGATTTTCAGAGACTGCCACGCTATACTGTGAGATAAGGCAGTTGCAGAGCAACATGCTTTAGGAAAGTTAATTTGGCCCAGGTGTGGAAAGTTCATTACAGCTTTACAACCCAGGGTTGTAGAATTCAGCAATCCATTTATAATACAGTCAATGTTCTTAAGGGCATTCTGAGCAGTCAAGCGCAGCCATGCTTTTGCAAAAATTTTGTTATTCATCACCCCAAAGCCAAATGGCTGATTTTGGCACACTGATTTAGTCATGGACACAAAAAGTAAAGACCCAGGAATAAGAAGACTTATTTCTGAAATGTTGTGTAGCTCTGATTATTCTGTCAATCCCATTATAAGCTGAGCTTTTTCTGAAGCAGAACTTGAATAGTAGAATAATATTTCCAATCATAATTAAAAATTAAAATCCCAACAAATTAGATTTGCATTTGAGTCTGAATAATGAACCCAGTACCATAAATATGTTTGGGTATTCATTAAAAGTTTCAGGTGACTTAAATGTGAATACAACACGGTCTCTAATCTGAATGATGTTCAATGTGTTTATGGTATGTGGATTTACACACATATATTTAAAATTAAACATGTCTCCTTAAGCCACGACAAAGGATTCTAAAGATTCAAAATCAGAAATTCAGCTTGGGTAGTAAAAAAGTCTTCTTAGAATAGATAAAATTTGATAACAATTTGACAGGTAGAGAAGAGAAACAAAACAGAGATATCGCCTTATGTGTTATGTCTTGGAATTATGAAAAGGCTGAAATTTAATGGGGAAAAGGTCATAAAATACATAAGAAAAATAATGCTGAAAGGCCATGTAAGCAGGGATAAAAATATTTTTAAAAATCATATTTAATTTATTTTATAGATTATCTTTCTATGTGCTAAAATAAAATTTGATAAGAGAAAATGGTACTTTGAAATATTTCTTATAACTATTTTTATACTTGGCAATGTATGAACATTTGATTATGGTTATTATTATAAATATATTAATTACACAGGCCAGCAGAAATACTGCTTTTAAGCAGATAGACACTATGTGAGCACATCTCAAGGTTGAAAGCAGATTTTATGTGTATATGGTCTTTATGAGCAGTTGACATTTTATGGAGCACTTTGTTTTATGATGATAAAACTATAATTTAATGGGTATATATTAATATGTGCCAAATTCATATATACCATATACTTAATGTATAATTAATATGCATTCTTAATATATATTAATGGATATATATTCAAGTGGAATGAAGAGTTTAGGCAAAAATTAGCAATAACTACATTTTTTTAAATCCTAGTATTCTACACTGTCCGAGGTGTGTAAGGAAAACTTTTAATGGACAAAAATCCCTTGGTGATCATTTTGTTACTGTCTGTTTTGTTACGAAATAATAAAATATAGGTTTTGTGGAAACCTTAAGTTCATTTTAAACATCTATCTCATTCTTTTTAAAAAATATACTTCACTCTTAAAAACTTGATGTGACAAAAACTTGCTATTTGGTAAGCAAGCCAGTCCATTATTCTAATAAAGGCCTGTGAAGATATTGCTACAGTTTTATGTAACCACCAGCAGTGGTAGCTTTTTTCCCACCATTCTCTGGAAGTTAAATAGTTAAGTGTTCCTATGTTACTGTTCCTATTTATAAAAGATGTGAAAATGTGAGCCTACATCTTATTCTCAGTCTTCATAAATCATTTACACTAGTTTTGTTTTAGGTTTGAGTCTGATTCCTACAAGCATTTTTCCAAACTCTTAGTTGAAGTATAATTGTAAATTTTCACAAATTTAACACAATTACATACCAACATATAGATCAAGAAATAGAACATTAATAGCATCCCAGTATTTACACTGATTTTATTTCTTGTGTCTCAATTCTTTTAACCTCGTTGTTGGCTATGTTATTTGTCTCTGTCTCTGTCTGTCTCTGTCCCTCTCTCTCTCTTCCTGGGTGAGATCATGGAATCCAAGAAATATTGCTCACAGTGTCAGTAGGGGAATTCATCCTCCAATATATTTTGTTTTTTAAGTATTTTAGGTTAAAACTCAGCAAGGAACTTTATATCAGCCATGATGTTAGAGTCCAAAACCAATTGTATTATGCAGATGAAGAAAATATTTATTTAGCAAATACCCTGTTCTTTATTTCACAACTTCAGCTGACATGTTTCCAGAAGGTTAAGAAAGAGAATAATGAATAGTGTGTATAGTATTCTCTGCATTTAATATATTCACTCTTAATTACTGAAAATGATTTAATATGAAGAGATTAGATTTAAACCCTCATATCACACAATACTTATATTAGCAAGACCACTGGAAACTGATGCTATAAAGTATTAATATTTTTCCTGAGGCCCTCTCAGAAAGTAGAATGAGTCATTAACTCAGTTGCCAATGGATAGTTAATTGTTAATATTTATTCTAAGTATTTAATATGTTTTGATTCTTTACTTCACAACTAGTGTTCTTCCACAATTGTAAGGAATAATAGGCAAAAAAAAGTAAATTCATTTCATTAATTTTTGAATTTTAACTATTCAAGAACTATATTCAGTAATTTTTAGTCCTATTCGTGTTTTTTATCTCTTCATTTGCCAAATTTTCCTTAGAAACATGTCAAGAAATTACATTTTGTTTCTAAAGAATAGCAATGCAAAAAGTTCAAATAATCAGACAACTAGATTAAAAATTTTGACTGATTCTTTTCTATACTAAATTGAACAATAATCCAGTTAAAAAGTCATTCTAATTTGGTATATGTACATATATTATGGATTTTCTAATCAAAATTGTTATTCGGTAGCCCTGTGAAGACGAGTTTGAGGTAAGCCTCTTTGGTAATCCTTGATTGGTGTAAAAAACTGATTTGAAATACTCAGAATGTTCAGGAATCTCTAAGAATCATACAAAAATTGTCACTAAACTAAATCAGAACACTAATTTTAATAGCTTTTATATGAGAAGTTTAAAAAGTTAAACTTTTTTTAATGGTGTGTATTTTTCCCCCAGGTGTGTTTGCTTAAAATTTCTTAGCTATAAACTGTTATTGATGTAACGTTTAAATGTTCAGTGTAAATGCTGTGATGAAATTCTATAAATATGAATTATGCATTTTCTGTATTCAGTCTTTGTTCTAAGAGCTTTTCATATTATGTGTTATCTTTTTTTGTTCTATAAATAGATGGAGTTGTTGCTACTATTGGTAATAAAATGTGTGTGTGTGTGTGTGTGTGTGTGTGTGGATGGATGAATATGTATACATGCACTCATGTCTATACATACACATTTATATATATTATGTATAGACATGGATTCTATATATATATATATATACACACATAGATTATATATACACATTTTATGCATATAGATAGATAGATTGCATTCATAACATAAATGGGTTATATTTGTTCTATGTGATTGGTACATTTTAAGAAAAATACATTTACTTAGAGTACATTCTGTTATATGCAATTAAAATCTTATTATATAGTAAGTGTTACAAATACAAGTAAATTCTCAGTAGTTAAAATGTAGGTAAAGACAATTGTAAGTAAGACGTCTGACACATGAGAGGGTGAGAAGGAAGGTAAAACTATAGCCTACATTATCATTAGAGGTGCGACTTAGGAGAACTTCAAAAAGTATATATCCAAATAACATAACTAACACGCAGACTTTTACAAAGAAAAATCTGCAACAAGTACAAGGTTTTTCAAAGGAGCTTCTATATTTAAATTTAAAAAACATTAAAAGTCAGTGACTTAATTTAGCTGAATTTAATTGTTTTTTGTATTTCCCCTAGTCAGAGGACCAGGTCACTTTGTGTCAAGGTGAGCAGAGAATTCTATAACTTAAGATTCTCAATAAAAATAAAATCATCTCCAGTTCTCCTCAGTTAGTTTCTCATATTTGTCAGCAAGGGTACCTGAAATACTCTTTTTTTATTGTGGTAAGAACACTTAATATGAGATCTACCCTCTTAGCAAATATCTAAGTGTACAATGCAGCATTGTTAAACATAGGCTTAAAGCTGTGTAGCAGGTCTCTGTGTCATCACAGATCCCAGGATATTAGACGATTTTCAATTGAAAATGAAAAAGTCTATTATTTAAATCACACATACATACACATGCACACACACACACAATAGGCTAAAACTTAAAGAATATTATGTACAAATTTACATTTTACATTTACTTACTTCCATGTTTGACTGTAACAGAAGTACTTATAACCACTTTCTCAAACATTTAGATTTATACAGCAATTTTCATATTTTTAGTTTATATTTCTCTAGTTCTCAATAATTCACACAGCTGTGTTCAAAATGATAAGCAATGTATCTCAATGTTTCAGACCATAATTTCAGATTTATGGAATGTTATGAAGATTTAGAGAAGGTTTTTAAATTGATTAAAAAGTTTCAGATTAAAAAATAAGCTTCACTGTAATGGTAAAGTTTGACAATAAGCTCTTAAAGTACCACTTCCGAATAATTCTTCTTCAACCTCACACAGGTCCATTAAGCCTTAGATCCTTAGGCCATCATTAAATTATTAACAAAATATTAAAAATTCTTACTCATCAAAATGAATATAAATTTTATCATGTGGATGTGAAATACACATCATATACCTTTCATATATATTATAGCAAATCTATTCTATGTCACACCTGAATTGATGCATTCTAAATTACATTAAAAATTGAAGCAATGATCTTGATAGTTCGTCCTATTCATCTATATCGCTATAAAATGTTGGAATTTGATTGAAGTTTTTGAAAAGACTTAGATAAATTTCCACTTAAATTATGTCTACCAATGTACATTGAAAGCCATATATCTAATTTAGCAGAAATAATTTGATAAATATTTGCCTATAATTAGTCCTTACTTAACTTACGTATTTCATAACTAAGGTCAGAGAAAACATGGTCTTGATGCAAAAACAAGTTAGCAGGTGTGAGTGTTAGGGGCGGGGTATTTCTTTCTGCTCAATGAACCTCTCAGAACCTAAACATTTTCCGTCTTTCCTCATCTATATACCACTTTGGCTTTGGAAGGAAAAAGAAAGGAGAGAAAGGAAAAGTAAGTGAAGGTAGGAGATAAAATGTAAAATATGTCCAGAGTTATTTGTACGCACTCAGACTGGGGCTGAGATATAAAGCTGACATAAATATATAAGATGTTAATTTATTTCTCCTTTCTTTAGTAAAGAAGTAGTTCAATTAGAAATCAATAGTAAATAGTGGTTTAAGAGTCAATCCACATCTATCAATTCTTCAAGTATTCTGATTCAATTTTCATACAGAATCCTACTGATACTATTTCTTCTTTCCTATTTCCTCATTATCTTCCTGACCTACAAATACATAGTCTTCCCAGGAAATTATCCTAGAAATATTCTTCTTCTCCATTTACTCCATAGGTAAAATATAATTTTTATGCTGATCCCTCCCAAATGTATATTTGTTATCCCTAACTCCCCCTGAACTCCATTCCTATCTAACTCTATATTAGACTCCTGATTCTCTTCCTCCAAAAGTATTCCTTCATTCTAACCAGTTGCAATAAGTGGAAACCCATTCTTCCTATGATTAGAACAGAGACCTTAGAAAATTATCAATTTCTCTCATTTTCTCATCCAAATAGATCCGCAAGTCTTCTTGAACCAAACTTCAACATCTGCCTAGAATTTGGCTACTTTCTAGCACTAACACTGCTTTTGTTCAAGTCACTATCATTTCTCTCCTGTATTATCAGGATCTCTCCTCTAAGATAAGGAACAAGACAAGGATGCCCACTCTTGCCACTTTTATTCAACATAATATTGGAAGTCCTAGCCACATTAATCAGACAAGAAAAAGAAGTAAAAGGAATACAATTGGAAAGGAAGAAGTAAAACTTTCACTGTTTGCAGATGACATGATGCTATATATAAAAAAATCCTAAATACACCACTAAAAAACTATTAGAACTCATCAATGAATTCAAAAAGTTGCAGGATACAAAATTAATATATAGAAATTTGTTGTGTTTCTATACACTAACAACAAACTATCAGAAAGAGAAATTAAGAAAACAATCTCATTCATTAACGCATATATGTGGAATCTAGAAAAATGGTATAGATGAACTTATTTGCAAAGCAGAAATAGAGACACAGATATATAGAACAAATGTATGGATATCAAGCAGGGAAGAAGGGATGGGATGGACTGGGAGATTGGGATTGACATATATACACTACTATGTCTAAAATAGATAACTAATGGAAACCGGCTGTATTGCACAGGGAACTCTACTCAATGCTCTGTGGTGACCTAAATGGGAAGGAAATCCACAAAAGAGGGGATATATGTATACATATAACTGATTCACTTTGCTGTAGAGCAGAGACTGACACAACATTGTAAAACAACTATACTCCAAAAAAAAAAAAAACAAACCTAGGAATAAGTCTAACTAAAGAAGTAAAACACTTCTACTCAGAAAACTATGACACTGATGAAAGAAATTGACAACACAAACAAACGAAAAGTTATATCATGCTCATGGATTGGAAGAATTAACATTGTTAAAATGACCATCCTACCCAAGGCAATCTACAGATCCAATGCAATCACTATCAAAATACCAATGGCATTTTTGATAGAACTTGAACAAAGAATCCTAAAATTTGTATGGAAACACAGAAGACCCTGCATAGCCTAAACAATTTTCAGAAAGAAGAACAAAGCTGGAGGTATCACACTCCCTGACTTCAGACTATATTACAAAACTACAGTAATCAAAACAGTGTGATACTGGCACAAAAACAGACACATAGATCAATGGAACAGAATAGAAAGCTCAGAAATGAAACCACACTTATATGGTCAATTAATCTATGACAAAGGAAGCAAGAATATACAGTGGGGAAAAGACAGCTTCTTGAATAAATGATGTTAAGAAGAATGGACAGCTGCATGAAAAAGAAAAAACTGGACTACTATCCCACACTATATGCAAAAATAAACTCAAAAGGGATTAAAGACTTAAATGTAAGACATGACACCTTAAAACTCCTAGAAGAAAATATAGGCAGTATGCTCTTCGACTTTGGTCTTAGCAACATTACTTTGGCTATGTCTCTTCAGGAAATGGAAACAAAAGCAAAAATAAACAAATGGGACCACATAAAATTAAAAGGCTTTTGCACAGTGAAGGGAACCATCAACAAAACAGCACAATTAAAAATGGACAGAGGACATGAATAGACATTTTTTTCAAAGAAGACATACAGATGGCCAATAGATACATGAAAAGATGCTCAACATCACTAATCAACGGGGAAATGCAAATCAAAACCACAATAAGATATCACAGCTGTCAAAATGGCTATTATCAAAAAGACAACAAATAACAAGTATTGGCGAGTAGGTAGAGAATACAGAACATTGTGCACTGTTGGTGGGAATGTAAATTGGTGCAGACACTATGGAAAACAATAGGGAATTTCCTCAAAAAATTAAAAAGTAGAACTACCATATTATCCAGCAATTCCACTTCTGGGTATTTTTCCAAAGAAAACAAATGCACTAATTCAAAGAAATATATGCACCCCTATGTTCATTGCAGCATTATTCATAATAGCTAAGATATGGAAGCAATCTAAGTGCTCACCAATAGGAAAATGGATAAAGAAGATGACTGATACATATATAGATATAGAACACACACAGTGGAATATTATTCAGCTATAAAAAAGAATGAAATCTTGCCATTTTCAACAACATGGGTGGACATAGAAGGTATTATGCTAAGTGAAATAAGTCAGAGAAAGACAAACACAGTATGATTGCACACATAAGTGGAATCTAAAATATAAAATAAATGAACAAAAACAAAATACATGAACAAATATAACAAAACAGAAATAGAGTCATAGATACAGAGAACAGGTGGCTGTCAGAGGGGAGGTGTTGGGTGGATGAGTGAGACAGGTGAGAGAGTTTAAGAGGTATAAACTTCCAGTTATAAGATAAATAAATCACAGTGATGAAATGTACAGTGTGGGGAGTATGGATAATAATGTAATATTTTTGTACAGTGAAGAAAGTGGTCAAAAGGAACATTATTCAGATTAGTACCAAAGGCCTAGGGGAGGTGAAAGTTATAATACAGAGAGACACATAAACAGTTTCATTTCATATACCACAGCCTGAATTAGAATGTACACTTAAAGAAAAAAAAAACAGATTTCTTTGTGACTGAAAGGAACTGTTACATATGCCATTATTTATACATGCACATAATAATGACATGCCTATAATTTGTGTGTATATATTTGCCATATTAAAGGAACTGTTTGTCGTATTTAACATAATTTTGTTAAGTATGTTTTGTCACTACTGTTAAGTATTACATTAAATTTAGTATTTAAAATATCATATATATGTACACACACACACACAAAGCACAAACTAAAGTCACCAATCTGCATAAACATAATTAAATATCTATCTAGAAAATGGACTGAAGTTTTCTTATTAGAGTGGATGTTACTGTGGCCTCAACTAGCTATAGATTTTCATGTATCAGTCACTATTTGGAGTTTTTTAAAGGAAATACTACCTCTCTATATTATCCTGGGCTTCAAATAAAAGGGTTAATCTTGCAAGCAGAAAGAATTGAATTAAAATTAGATTGAAATAGTCTATTACTTTTAAGGAAAACATTACCAATTCTTAAAAAGTAATATGAGCAGTAATCAATTTCTGGCTATAAATATGATATCTTTGGAAGACTGTACAAGCACTTTCATGTTTCTAAGAATACACTAAATAGTAGTACTTTTTTTTAACCTACTTCCTCATTTAGAATTTGTTAATTTACATAGGTCACTAAGGTCTTGCTATGTAATTTTTCTTTGTACAATAACATTTGATATAAAAGAAATCTGTATTCAGTAATATCCAAGTGCTGTTAGTGGTTTTATTGATATTTCATAGATACTAGAATAAACTCATCTTCTGTTTGATTTCACAAATTGTAAGATCAGTTATCAATAATAAGATACTAAGGAAACAACCATTTTCCTCTTTTTGTTCTATCTTTGCTATTTAAAAATTGCGTACATAAAAAGTCTGATGTAAAGGCTTCTTGGAAGGTCCAAAAAAGAAATGACTCCATAGTAGAAAAGGATTAAATTATTTCAAGTTAAACAACAACAAATATTAAAGGACAATTTATATCAACAGGGAGTTCACAGAAGAAACACAAATGGCTAAAATGAAAAACAAATGAAAGATGCTTAGCTTCAATAGAAGCCAGGGAAATACAAGTAAACCAACACTTTTCCCCTAATCAGACAAGCAAAAATATTTTAACGCTTGTTATGATCAGTTTTGCTCTACATGAGTGGACATGAAAGCTGTTAAACACTTGAAGGTTAAAGACATGTGTCAATTATTTTTTTGGTTGGCAAGTTGTCAGTTCCTTTCTAGTTAAAATACACCCCCTTTGACACCAAACTTAAACTTCCATGCATCTATATTTATAAAATTTCCCATACAAATACACAAGGGTATATAAACTAGATAGTCAGTGAAGTTACATTTTAGTGTTTGGTGGTTGAGGAACAATTAAATAAATCACATGTCATACTGTAAATGATAATGATGTGATTAACTAACATAGTGTATAAATATATACACTGTGTATATCTATATACACAGATGTATATCTATCTAGAATAGATATTCTATTCTATTTCATAAAAATCTATCTAGATAACTTGTTAAGAAAAAACACAAGTTATGGGAGAGTATAAACATGAACTGTACTGGGCATTTACGAATGACCTAATCATTGTATTGTATTCATGAGAAAAACAGTCATAAAGAAAATTAGAAAGAATCACACAAAACAGTGTTAATTAATTATAACCAGAGTGTTGTAATATGATGAAGTAAAGGTTGAAAAATTCATTTTATGTTTACAAAGAGATTCTTCAGGGAAAGTCAAAGAAAATTTTTATGAAGTTAGAGCTTGGCAGGTGCTTAGGAGTCAAATTTCTCAGATATTGCTCCCTGTATACCCTTCCAAACGTTTTAAAATGTGAGGGTCTATCACTAAGAGAGAATGGTGGAGTGCGTATTGGTACACAATTAGCAGTCTATGGTACTGCCTATCTCACCCTTATCAGAAAAGATCCAGCAGGTTAGGATAAATAATGTGGGGTGTCTCATCTTTTCACATACCAACTCTAATTCATCAGCAGAAACAGCTGGCTCTACTTTAAAAAATAAACAATTTCTCACCTTTTCTACTGCTATAACTCTAGTCAAAGTCACCAACATATACCACTTGATCTTCCACAGCATCTTACTGATCAATATCTTTACTGTTCTTCAAGCATATCATGCACACTCCAACAAGCCCTTGATTTTAACTCATTCTCTCAACTAAGTGCTATGCACTAGAAAACAGCAGGTCTTGGAGTCCCTTCCAGTTCCAGTTCAGATACGGAGACACCTCTACTACCAGAGATTTTCTTTGATTTTTCTCTTACCATTAGATTATCTGTCTCCAAATTAGGGAATATTAGAATTCTTATGACTTTATTTATCTTCTTTCATCAGTACTTTTATTCAGGGTGGTCATCGAGAAGAGCTATAAGACTATGGTGAAAGAAAATTTTTCATCTCTTTCTTGGCACCCATTGCATCCATTTTCTTAAACTGATCATACTAAATTACTGTTCCTTCCAGACAAAATTTTGGAGAATATAGCTAGAGTTTGGCACAGAGTTAGTTGCTTAGGTGTTGGCACTATACACGTATTGTACACACATATATATGTTTGCTATATATGTGTTGTATATATATATATATATACATACATACATATATATATATATAAACTAAAATTCCTTTTTAGTTTCAATTCTAGGAATTAGTGTTCTGTTAAGAGTCTATAGTATAGCTGAAGTCTGTCATTCCTTAATCAGAAATACTTTCTAGATTGAGTTTTTGTTTTTGTAAAAAAATTAGTCTTATGTTTAGATTGCATACCCATAAAAATAGAAACCAGGATACCACTGAATCACTGGATTCCTAATGACTGCCACAATGCCTTACACATGATAAACACTCATTATACATTTTTAACCAAGTAAAAGGGGAAAGAAAGGAAATGCTTTTTATTCTTTGTATTTATGACTAGAAAATACTGAGCTAAATAATTCAAGCAAAGTTCTATGATTCTCCTCCACTGTCTTTATATATATATATATATATATATATATATATACACATATATCTTCAACATATTAACAATGTGGTTGTGGACATGTTTGCTAAACAGTCCAGATATCACACAAATCATGTTTTAGCCATGACAGCTGTACAATGATATTGACTTACATTTGCATATAAAATTTTACATTTGATTTTTTTTAAACATTTGATCTAATTTTTTCCTATAAATAGAAATCATGAAAACAAACATAATCCTGCACAAATATAATCCTACACAAATAAGATAATAGGAGGATTATAGATTAAGATTTATTTGTAGAATATGGATACGAGATGAAACTCAAAGTGTAAGCTTTTGTATTGTAAAATAATAAATGAACAGTCCTAAAATCTAGTTATTTTGGCTTTTTACCAAGTTATATAAAAATGAAACAAAGACAAAAGCACACTTCGTTTAAGGACAGGATGATAAAAAACAAAGTGAGGGTGGGTTCAAAAACTTGAAAAGAACAAAGTCCTGCATAGCAAAACTTGCAGGAGAATCTACCTCAGCAGATCTCACTGCTGCAGTGATATTATCTGAATTATTGAAGAAGGTAATTCAGGTGAAGCATTATCTACAGGAGATTTTAACACTGATAAATTTGTTTTGTTTGAAACACATTCCTCTTAGAACTAAAAGTAGGGGTAAGTGTGCATGCGTGTGTCTGTCCATGTGTGTAGGCAATGTAACAGAGGGTGGTTATCTTAGATACATAGATTATCCTGGATAATGGTGCCTGCACAAGGAGGAGAAGTGGAAGAGATGGACCTAAGACTGGGAGAGGGGATGGGGTGTCAATTCCATCACTAAAAGAGACTTCATCTGGAGTAAAAGTAAATTTCCCAAGGTTTCCAAGTGCTGAAGGACAGAAAATACAAAAAAAGATTTTCAACAGGATTTCAACTTTCAAATTGCTGTTCTCTCACATTGAAAAAGGAGTGTAAATAACAAAAGTTTTATTTGTTCACTAATACTACAAAAACTACATGATGCAGGTCTAGAATGCAGGAGATTCTGACATCATAAATGGTAGACCTATCTATTGATATTTTCTTATTTCCCAACCTAAAGATTCCTGTATGTCCTTGACCTTGAATTCCATAGCTTTATCAACCCTTTTCCTTTAAGGAACTTAAAAAGATCTTCATAGATAAAGTCCTTGGTATTTGAGCCTTAACATTGGATTTGTTGTTATAAAACAAATATAGGTAAAGGTTCTGCCTCCTAATAATAGAACTCGGGTAAGTGACTTTCTTTCTCTGATACTCTTTTTGCCATTTGTATATAAGAGATTATAATGCTTGGTTTGTAGGGTTATGGTTAGACTGAATAAAATATACGTACATTCATAAACTTAAAGCACTGAACAAAAGCATTTAGGACATTATTAACATAATTTATTTTCATAGCCACTGTTTTTTATTTAATATAACAGTGTTTTGATTATTTACTTTAAAAATTCACTAAGAACTTTTAGAATTATTTAAAAAATTTTTAAATGTTCAGTACTTTTGTATTTAAAAAATAAATCTAAAACAAAAATTGTTTTGTAGGAATTCAACTTCATTGATAACAAAATAAATTATATCCAATTAATCTTTCTCCTAATGATGGTAGTAGACTATGTAAACTATGGATATATATTATATATTACATATAATTGTATATGTGTATATTTATAAAATTGTTTGAATACATTGATAAGAAACTAAAAGCTGGAAGAAAACTGGAGGGAAACAAAGCTTAAAAGAAAGAAATTTATCAAGCAAAGTAACAGAGAAAACTTTCCAATTTATTATACAAGTCATCTTACTGGATTGCAAAATCAGAACTTGAAGTTGGGTCTGCAAGAGTGGCTGCACATTGAGGAGGAGAATCTTAGCAAGGAGAGCAAAACAGAAGGGTGAACCACCAAATTCACAGATTCATTTCAAAACTATGGCTGACTCCTTAAACTGTGCAAAAGGAGGCTGAGACTACGCACTGCAGGAACACAGGTGGAAACCACAGTAGGAAGCCTAAAATTGCTGAACAGGGATAAAAGCAACTACCCTGAACTGTATGGACAGGATTAGGAGTACAAAACTTACTGAGTTAAAGGATCTTGGGAAAAACCTCACACTGTCAGTGAAAATCCAGAAATCATGCCTTAAAGATAAGGATTACGTAACAGGATTAAGGGATACAGTTTGCAACTAAGAACAAAACTGAGATAAACTCACCACAATAAAACCTAAAACCAACTCTACCCTAAATCAAGGCAATTCACCTTTAATTACCTGCCTACTAGAACAAAATTCATCATTCTTGGAAGCAAATAAAGATGATCTAAACTGAACCATACATAGAAAAGTAATATTAAAAGAAATACACACCTAGGCAAATCACACTTAAACTGCAGAAAACTAAAAATACAATGAAATCTTGAAAACTGTTAGAGAAAATGGACATTGTTACCTAAACACAAGATATGAATGATGGCTACTCTCTTACCAGTGACAATAAAGAAAAGACAGTGAAAGAGAAACTTTAAACTGCTTTAAAAATATAATATGTTAACCTAGAATTTTATATCTAACAAAAATACTTTCAAAGTTATAGCAAATAAAAGCACTTTAATATAAAAGAGACCTGAAGGAATTTGGTACCAGTAGCCTCACACTACTAGAAATACCAAGGGAAATACTTTAAAGTGAAACAAAATTATACAAGATGGAAATGAAGATCTCTAGGAAAGCAGAAACAATGGATCACATCACAGCTGTGATATATCAAAATCAATTAGCAAAAGGTAGACAAACACAATTGTGTAAATGATTACCCTAAATATAAAATGACAAAGCACTGATAATAAATGCAGTTCATTTTTCAAACAGAAATTCCTAGGACAATCTCTGGGTTGTATGGCAAGTGTATGTTTAACCATATAAGATATGTGTGTTACATGATCTTTGTCTCATTTAACATTCCTACCAACAAAGTAATAATTTAATTTCAGTGTATGTTGTGACATAATAATTGAGGCCTATTCTTCACTATAAATATCCAGTTATTCTAGCATCATGTGTTGAAAATATTTTCATTTCTTCTCTAATTACCTTGGCACCACTTAAAGTAAATTGACCATATAGATGTGCGTCTGTTTCTTTTTTTTATCTTTATTCTGGGATAATTGTAAACTGATGGGTCTATTTCTTGATTGTCTATTCTATACCACTGATATAAATATTTATGAAAATATAAATATCACACTGTCTTGATTATAGTAGTCTTAAAGTAGGTCTTAGAATCAAATAGAAATATTTTCCAACATTTTTCTCTTGGCTATTTCTAGATCCTTCAATTATATATATATATGTATCTAATACATGGACTATATGTATCTATCATATAATATATGTCTATCTCTACTTTTATCTCTAGCTCTTTGTTCCAGCCCTGGTTCTCTCTCTATAAAGCTTTCATTTTCTACAAAGAGTACTAGGTGAATAGGGCTTTGTTTGATTGAGAGTGCGTTAAACCTATAGATCAATTTGGGCATAGTTAACTTATCAATAGTAAGTATTCCAATCCATGAATATGGCATATTTTATACTTTTTTAGGTGCTCCTAATCTTTCTTAGCAATGTTTCATAGTTTTCCTTGTTCCAGTATTATATATATTTTGTTCAGTTTTGATGTTATTATAAATGTTTTTAAATATCATTTTTCAGTTGTTTACTGTTAGCATATATAAATAAAACTTTTTTCTATTAATCTTTTATCCCGAACCTCATTAAATCCACTTATTAGTCTAGTAGTAGTTTTGTGAACACTTAAGGACTCATTCTTTGACTAGACTTAGAGAGTTTTACTCTTTCAATGCGATAGTTATTATTCAGCCAAAGAATCAACAGGACCCTTATGTATACTTTTGTAGCTCTTTCCCCCCTCTTTAGTTCTCTGCTCCTTGGACTCCAGACACCTGAATACTGTCTCCTCAACTCAGTGAGATCATTGTGTTCTGCTAAGAGTATCATTCCTTAAACTTCTATCCATAAAATACTACCAGGCAGAAATCTAGTGTGATCATGGATTATGCCTCATTTATTTACCTTCTTTCAGGGATAATAGGCCTGTACTGCCTTTAATTCAATATATATAAACAGTTGTGATATATTATTTTCAGTGTTTTACTTGTTTAGAGAGAAAGTGGGAATCCAGTACTAATTAGTTCCTCATGGTCAGAAGCAGAGTATAATTTGTTTCTTTAGTATTCTATTGCTCTAGAAAATAAATACTATGTCCTGTAAACTGCTGGTTTTCAGCTTCATGGTATATCCTATAATTCTTTGCTGTGACCTGAAAATTTTAAATAATATAATGCAAGAATACTGCAAATCAGATTCCCTCTCCAGGGTCTGTTGTTGTTGTTATTCTTTGCTTGTTTGACAACTTTTCTAAGCTAATTCTATAAAAAGTATATTCTTTGCCATGTTTGGCCAATAAAGTCTCTGCTTAGTTAGTTAAGATATTTCCTTAAATGCCTAGAATCTGTATGTATCATAATCTCTTATGAAGGGCTCTGTGTGTGTGTATTGGGAAATGCCTTTAATATTCAGCCAGTCAGGTAACAATTCTACTTTTGTCTTTACTTCCTGCTTTAGCAGAGCCTCAAAGTCTGGCTAACTTGAAAACTTAAGGCTGCCTCAAGTCTCTCCTGGCCATAAACAGACTTATCCATGTGTGTGGTCTTATAGCTTCCCAAGAATATATTGGAGGTTTGCAATGACTCTATAGACATCTTTTTTTCTCAGCTTTTCCTTTTAAGGCTTTTTGGTTTGCCTATTGTTTGCCCCAACTCATATTTTTTACCTTGGGCAACCAAAGTTAAACAATTCTCTGTAATTGTTTTTGACAGTCACCCATAGGGAAAAAATATTCCTCTAGAGGAATTCCAAGTCAGGTCAAATGTAGACAGTCTTGCAAGTGGGGTCTTACAGAGAACCACAAGATTGTTGAAATAATAATAATTCTTTAGCAATGAATCTTAAAAAAGTTGTAATCCCATTTTGTCTCCTGTGGTGGCTACCAGACTATTGGTTTCACCAGGATTGTGGCCTGTTAGTTTTTAAGTCCACTGTAGGGCTGGACAAAGTGATATAGGTACAGGCAAATTAAAACATCATGAAGCTCTCTGTCATATCAAGACTCAGCATTTTTTCTAATAAACACTCCCTGAACTCCTGAAAATATCTGGCTAACTTCCAGAGTTCTGAAAAAGTTGATTCTGACATTTCATTTTGTCAGTTTTATCATTGCTTTTATGGAGGAATTTTCAGAGTCCCTTACTCCACAATTTATACTAACGTTTCAAGGGGATTACATTTTAAATTGCATCATTTCATCCCTTTTATTTAGACCTTCTCATCATTTTTTAATAGAAAAATATAAAGTTTTTTATTGTTTTCTTAGTGGCAAGACTCAAGGTTTGACAAATATCTCCAGCAAATAATGTATTACAATGGAAATAAATATAAGATAGGAACAAGAGAATCACAATTTCACAGTTCTATCATGATCATCCTACAAGGAAGTATGCCGTGGTAGTTGTTTAGGAGGTCTACCTGACATTATTCAAAGGCAATGAAAGCATGTGTTACTATTTTATTTTTATCTATTTCTGTTTAGATTAAAAATCAAGATGGATAATTACATATATAAATATTGCATTAATTGGGTTTGTGAATATGCATGTGTCAGAAGTAGAAGCAAAGGGAAGAGCAAATTTGATAAATATGCAATTTTAGCCTTTTATGAATAAAAACTATATTAGTTTGTCCAGTCTTAAAAGATAAGGTCAACTTTCTGGAAAAATAACAAAAGTGATGAAATTACCAAGGATTTAATGTTCTTTACATTAAATGTTTAAATGTTCATTAAAAACATTTTAGTCTTTGAATTTCATTTTCTCATGAGTGAACAGTAGAGTTTTCCAGAAGTTACACAACAATGTGTTTAGGTCACTGCTCTGACAACTATTGAAATGTATACATGCACATTATTTTACTTTAAAAATTCTTAGTTTTGTATGGTAAATATTTGTAGATATAAGACCCTATATAGATATAAGACTCATGTGGCCCACAATAATTTTTTAGAAGGTAAAGGGATTTGGAAGCCAGAACGTTTGAGAACCACTGATATAAGAAAGTATGTAAGTTCACATTTATATTGAAGAAAATATACTTAGTGCTCTTTCTTTAAAACTGACTTGATTTTTAAATTACTTCAACTTTATTTGAAACCATATACTATTTTGGTCATATTTGATGATGACAAAAGTTATTAAATGATACTCAGTATTTCTCATAAAAAGAAAAAAACTCATTTAAAAAATTCAGAAATACAAAAAACATACATATACTATTTTGAGAAACACATTTTCTTACATCAAATAGGTAAATTATATATTAAATCCAGAAAGCATCTGTTTAGATACTTTCAGAAAATTGTGAAATTAACCAAATATGAAGAAATATAACAATTTATAATAATTTTAATAACTACATGTTAAAGGTTCAAATGTAATCCTGTACATCATTCATTAAAGCTCCAGTATTTTTGCAAAAGCTATTTTAAATTAAAATGGAATACCCCGTGAATATAATTACAAAATAACTCAAGTTTTATTCTAAACTGTAGTAATTGATCTTATAGTGGATTTATTCTGTAATCATGGAAGTCAATGCCATTTATAACTAGAATAAATTAAGGTAAATGAAGAGGAAAATTGTATTCTGTGTAACATTTAGTTCATTATAGGCTTAAACAGCTATGTCAATCCACGTTCATCAATAGAAATTATGGTGCTTGCAGACATAATTGAATCAAAACATTATCTCCAAGAAACAGCCTATGGTACACAAGTGTAAAAATTATTGCTGGTTTTTTTTTTTTTTAACTGATTTGATTTTCAAGTCCTTACTAAGAGGGATCAACAATGTGGATAATTTGCAACACTATTGTATACTATCTTTTTTGTGTTTTAATATAAAGAGAAAATTTGAAATTGTACTCTGTAGCTCCAGGGAAACTTGTTCCTTTAGGATTGCTTTTAGAATTTATATTGTGCTTATCTCTATTAGTCAGTTTAATTAGAATCCTCATGATTAATTTGGGAGACTGAACATAGATTCTTGAGGAAACTATGCCAACGAGATTTATACAATCTAATTCTGAATGCAAGATTACTACTTACTAATAGGTATACATTATATTTACAGAAACTAACAATATTAATTATAGTAGCAGTAGTATTAATAGTAGTAGTAGTAGCAGTAATATTGTCAACTCTTTGAAAAATCTCCCTTGAAGCAGAACCCCCTGTTTTGTGAGAGAATCTCTTCTTCTCTAAGAAAAGGCAGGATGGGGTAATAAGTCAGCACATAACTGTGCATTACTCTAGTGTTAAATTATTACATTATCATCAATAGAAAAATTATTTAATATTTAATACATATTCTCTCTTTTTTTTTTAAATGGAGTATAGTTGCTTTACAACGTTGTGTTGGTTTCTACTATACAGCAAAGTGAATCAGCCACACACATACACATATCCCCTCTTCCTTGGATTTCCTTCCCATTTAGGTCACCACAGAGCACTGAGTAGAGTTTCCTGTGCTACACAGTCAGTTCTCACTAGTTATCTATTTCATACATAGTAGTGTATATATGTCAACCCCAATCTCCCTATATTATAACTAAATAGGGAAATTTCTTGCCTATTCAGCCACATTCTCACTTCACCTTAAGAATACAGTCTTCTTCTTATTATTATTTTTTTAATTTCTAGAGGTTATATTTGCTTCTTTATTAAGCATGTTTGATCATTACACAAAGGCTACAGTTGCATGTAGAAACAGTTTAGCATGTCTATTATTATATCATACATAATGAGGCTCCATTGCTGGAAAAGAGCCAGGCTGAAGAAAAACTTTGCCAAATGTAAGAAACATTTAAAATACAACTTTCAACTGAGCATGGAAGAGAAGGATGCTGTTTCTTCTAGGCCCTCTAACCTGACAGAACAAAGGAATGTATGCATGTATGTATAACTTATGTATATAATAAACACATGTATAAATAAGTCTATATGTAAATATCTGTATCTATATCTATATTAATTTGAACATCAGTCTTTACTGATATCTCCAACTCGAATCTATTACCACATTGATCATTCTAGCCTCTTCCATATGCTTATATCTAACCTCCCACTCTGTGAGAAACTTTGCTCTCACCATCTGCCACTCATTTATATAATTGTTTAATTCTAGTAACCATTTATAGTGGTTTCAGAATTGTTAACCTGTGCCACCATAGGAAACAACTTTATTAACTAGATACAGTGCTATGTACAACTATTTTTGCTTTTGGTTTTACAATCTCCAATCATTTCCAGGGTTACTTAGGACAGCATCTTATTCTCCAAACACACTCATTACATTTGAAATACATTATAGTCTTTTTTCACTTATTGCATTCCACCCTGAGATTCCCCAACTTCATTTATGATTTTTTAAAATTTCCATATGGGAAATGTTTACTTTTTGTGTTGTAAAGTTCTAGAGAATTTTATAAATGCTTAATAGCTTGTGCTTGCCATTACAGTATAATATAACAGAGAATAGTTTCACCACCCTATACAATCCCTTTTGTTTCACCTGTTCAATACTCTCCCAATCCCAAAACCCTTGATCACCACTGATAATTTACATCTCTCTGGTCTGCCTTTTCCAGAATGCATTCATAGTACATAGTGGTTTAAGACATGCTGCTGTCACTTAGCACTATGCTTTTAAGATTCACCCCTGCCTTCATTGCTTGACAGCACAGTGCTTTTTATTGCTAAATATGCTACTGCATATAAACAAACTACAGTTTGTTTATACATTCACCTATTGAAAGACATCTTTGTTGCTTCCATTTTTTTTTTGGTGATTATACATTAAGATGCTGTAAACATTTATGTGCATATTTTTGCATGAATATAATTTTTAAACAGCTGAATAATTACTTAGGAGCATGATGGCTGGATTGTATGATAAAACTATGTTTAACTTTATAAAAACTGACAAAACATTTCCCCAAAATGTGGTACCATTTCACATTTCCACCAGCTATGAATAAGTCTCTCTTCTTCTGCATAATTGCCAGCAGTTGGCATTATTAGATTTTTGGCTCTTTGTCATTGTGATAAGTGTGTAGTAGTGTCTCGGTTTTGCTTTAATTTGCAATTCCCTAATGACAAGTGAAGTTGAACATATTTTTACATGCTTATTTAGTATCTGTATATGTGCTTTATGTGTCTATTCAGATCTTTTACCCATTTTAATTTTTTTACTATTGATTTTAACATTTATTTGCATATTTTGGACATAAGTGCTTTATCAGATATACAGTTTGCAAACATTTTCTCTTAGTGTGTGACTTGCCTTTCATTCTTTTCACAGCGGTTTCTGAGGTGTAGAAATTTATAATTTTAATAAAGTCTATCTTATCCTTTTTTTTTCTTTCATGGTACATGCTATTGGTGTTGTATCTAAAAACCCATTGTCAGATCTAGGTCATGCCAACATTTTCCTATGTTTTATTCAAAAACAACATATCTTTTCATTTTACATTTAGATCTATGATCCATTTTGAGCTCATTTCTGTGTAAGTTGTAATATCTGTGCCTGGATCAATGTTTTTGTGTATAGGTGTCCAATTGCTCCAGAATGATTATGAAAGCTAACCTTCCTTCATTGAATTGTCTTTGCTCCTTTGTTGAAGAATAATTGACTATAATTACAGTTTAAGTCTGGGGTTTCTATATCTGTTTCTATATAATAATCTATCTATTTTTTCACCAGTGCATGTAAACTTACAGTAAGCATAGAAATTAGGTAGTTTGAGTACTTCAGCTTTTTTCCACTGTAGTGTTTTTTGGCTGTTCTAGGTCCCTTTCTTCTCCATATTAATTTTATAATCAATTTATTGATATTCAGAAAATAATTTTCTGGATTTCTCATTGGTATTGCATTGAATCTATAGATCAAGTTTGGAAGAACTGACACCAAAATAATACTGTGTCATCCATTCTGTGAGCACGGAATGCGTTTCCATTTATTTAGAATTTCTTTGAATTTGTATCATTGTTTTATAGTTTCCTACATAGGGCCTATACTTATTTTGTTAGATTTACACCTAAGTATTTCATTTTATTGCATGCTATTTCATGTATTTTTTTTAAATTTCAAATACCAATTTTTGATTATTGGTATATAGGAAAGTGTTCTTTCGTATATTAAGCTAGTAATCCTTTGACCTTGTTTTACTCACTTACTAGTTCTGGGAATTATTTGTCAGTTTGGGGGATTTTCTATATAAACATTCATGCCATGTGCAAATAAAGCCTGTTTCTTTTCTCTTTATTTCAATCTATAAATTTATTTTTCCCTTACTTGTTTTATTGAACTAGTTAGGACTTCCAGTATGATATTGAACAGAACTGGTATGAAAGGATATTTGTTCCTTGTCACTGCTCTTTGGAGTTAAACCACTGCTCTCTGGTTTCTCACTATTACATATGATGTTAGCTGTAGGATTTTTGTAGATGTTCTTTATCAAATGGTAGAAACTTAGTTCCCTTCTACTCATAGTTTGCTGAATATTCTTGTCATGAATTGGTGTTGGATTTTGTCTAATGCATTTTACTGTCCATCAGTATGGTCATATGTTTATATTTTTAAAGTTTTTTGATGTGGTGGATTCCACTGATTGATTTTTGAATGTTTAGCTGGTCTTGCATACCAGAAATAATCCCACATAGGCATTATTTTACTTATTGCTGGATTTGGTTTAATAGTATTTCATTGGGGACGTATGAGTCTATGTTCATATGCAATATGGTATGTAGTTTTCCTTTATTTTAATATCATTATCTGGTTTTGATATTAGGGTAATGTTGAACTCATATAATGAGTTAGAAGTTTTCTCTAAGTTTCTAAGTTCTGGGAGAAATTTGTAATATTGGTAGCATTTGTAAATATTTGGTAGAATCATTGGTGAGTCTATCTGGGTCTGTCAATTTCTTTTTTGACAGGTGGTTAACTATCAGTTCAATTTATTTAATAGACATACGACTGTTCACATTATATGTTTCTCCTGTGAGAGTTCTGGAAGTTCATATCTTTGATGGAATTGATCCATTTCATCTGAAGTATCAAATATATGGGCATTAAATTATTCATAGTATACTTTGTATTACTCTTTGAATGTCCTTAATAGTAACAATAACTATTTAATTTCTGAAATTGCTCATCATTTGAATTTGTTTGTTTGTTTGTTTGTGGCTAGCCTGGCTGGAGGTTGATCAATCTTATTGATATTTTCAAAGAACTAGCTTTTGGTTTTGCAGATTTTCTATTATTTTCTTATGTTCAGTTTGATTCATTTCTACTCTGATTTTTATTATTTCTTTTTATTTGCTTTCTTTAAACTTAAATTCTTCTTTATTCTCTAGTTTCCTAAGATGGAAGCTTAAATTACTAATTTTAGATCTTTATTGTTTTTCCCCATGTGAGCATTTAATACTATACATTTTCCTCTGTGCACTGCTTTTGCTACATCTCACAAATTTTGAAAGTTGTATTTTCATTTACTTTGGAATATTTGTTAAGTTTTTATTGACACTTATTTAATCCATGTGTTATTTAGACATGGATTGTTTAACTTCCAAAAACTTGGAGATTTTCCAGCAAGCTCTGTTACTTATTTACTGTTGAATTCTATTATGGTCTGACAACATACTCTGTATGATTTCTATTCTTTTAAATGTGCTAAAGTGTGTTTTATGAATCGAAACATGGATATTGTGGTGCAATCCACATAAGCTTTAGAAAAATATGTATTCTGCTATTGTTAGATGGAATATTTTATAAAAGACAATGAAATCAAGTTGATTGTAAGAGCAGTTCAAATCAACTTATTGATTTTATGCCTGCTTTATCTATCAGTTACTGACAGGGGAGGTGCTGAAGTCTCCAATTACAATAGTTGATTTATCTATTTCTCCTTTTGCTTCTATCTATTGTGATGGTCTATTATTAAGTGCACATACTTTGGATTGTAAAGTGTTCCTGGAGAATTTATCCCTTTAATATTTGTAATGCTGCTCACTATTCCTCATAATTTTCCTTTTTCTGAAGTCAGTTTGCTTTGCCTGAAATTAGTATAGACAAACCAGCTTTTAAAAATAGTATTAGTATGGTGAATCTTTCTCCATCCCTTTACTTTTAAACTATCACAGTCTTTATATTTAAAGTAATTTCTTATAGAAACCATTGTTATTATTCACAATTAAAGTCATCACTGATATATTTGGATTAATATCAACTTGTTTGTAAATGTATTCCAATTGTTATGACAGTTTTTTGTTTCCCTATCACCACATTTTATGTGTTTCTGGTTTTAATTGAGCATTATATGATCCCATTTGATCTCCTCTCTTAAAGTTGATATCAATTATACCTGTATTGACAAATTTAGTGGTTGCCCCATAGTTGACAGTATTTTTGTACTAAGATAATTCTACTTCTAAATAACATTATTACTTTTCATGTGTACTACATGTAAGTTATAGCATTCCCATTTCCACCCTCCTATCCCTTGTGATATTTCTCTTATTCATTTTAGGTATCCATATGCCATAATCACTCCATAGATTGACACTATTATAATGTTAATTTTTCAAAAGCTGTTAGCTTCTAGATCAAGAAAAATAAAAATGAAAATTTTAATTTTATCTTCATTTATTCCTTCTAGGATGTTCTTCTTTATTTATTAGACCCAAGTCTCTTACCTACATGATTTTCTTCTACTAAAGAAAATCTTTTAATGATTTTTGCAGGGCAGATCTGCTGACAATGAATTCCCTCAGTTTTTATTTGTCTGAGAAAGTCTTCACTTCTCTTTTACTTTTGAAGATAATTTTGCTGGATATAGAATTCTATATCAGTTGTTACTTTTTCTTTAAAAACTTTAAATATCTTACTCTACTCTTTTCTCCCTTGCATAATTTCTGGCAAAATGTCCACTGTCTCTCCATCAGTCTTTTTCCAAGAGCATCTCTCAGTCTTTGGTCTCCCACAGTTTAATTATGAAATGCCTAGTTGTAGTTTTTGTTATTTATTCTGCTTGAAGTTCTCTGAGCAACCTAGATCTGTATTTTGGTGTCTTATTAATTTTGCTAAGTTCTAAGCCATTGTTACTTCAAATATTTCTTCTTTTCCATTTTGTCTTCCTTCTACTTCTGGTATCCCAGTTACATATACGTTATAGCTTTTGAGATTGTGTCACAGTTATTGAATATTCTGTACTTTTCCTTCCTCTTAAGTTTGGGGAGGTTCTATTGATTCTATCCTAGGTCATGTCTAGTCAACTGATGAGTCTGTAAAAGGCACTCTTCACCAATGTTACAGTGATTTTGATCACTAGCATTTCATTTTGATTATATCTTAGAAAATTTATCTCCCTACTTAAAATTAAGTGTTTATTCTTTCATATTATTTAATTTTCATTAGTGCTGTTAATATAGTAAAGTTATTTTATATTACCTGTCTGATGATCCCAATAACTTTGTCACATCTAAGTCTCATTCTGAAGATTTATCTCTTCAGACTGTATTTTTTTCTTGCATTTTGGCATGCCTAATAATGTTTTCTTTGGAAAGCAGGACATGTTGTATTTGGGTAATAAAAAATGAGATAAATAGGTTTCTAGTGTGAGGATTCACATTCACCTTTGCTCAATTTTTTTTTTTTTTTTTTTGATAGCTGTAAGTACCAGATCTTGAAATTATTTTAGTGTTCTTGTTTTTGTCTCCCCATTGACTTTGGGCCTACCTAAGTATTCCGACTCAGAAGGAGTCTATGCTTTGCATCTCTTTCAGCTGTAATCCACTGTTATACTGGAGCACTGTTGGTATGGTGGTGAGGTGTAGGAGAAGATAAGTTTTCTACAATCTTCTGATTAAATCTCAGTCTTTTGGTGGGCTGCATCTCTGGCCTGTGACTTTCACAAGTATTACTTCTTATATGGACTCCCCCACTTCAGTTTTACAAACTAGAGGGGTTGGAGTTAGAGAAATGCCCTTTCACCAAAGCTCTGGGACAAGGCTTGGCTAAAGTCTTTCCCCTTAGAGAGTATGCCTTTGTTATCAAAAAGGATCTATGTATTTTTTCATAAGGATTATTCAGATACTTCCTCTTTCTGAGCCATGAGAGATACTTTCTCAGAATTTACTTTGAGAACCTGGTTGGGTCCCTGAGATAAAACCCAGAGAAGTGTTAAGGAGCTGCCTACAACTCAAATTTCTTACTTGATGCTAGTCCACAGCCAGCCTCCAGCTGTGTGATTTGGATGATTTGTCAATATTACCATTTAAGTGTTCCTATCAGTTTATGGCTCCACTGAACTCTGCTCCAGATGTCAGCCATCACTCTTTGAATTTAACTGTGTCTCTAAAGTTCAAGATGACAATCTGTCCTGTAGACTAATTTCTAAAAATTATTTTCTCTTTTCAGTTTGTCTAGCTTTTTCGTGTTGTAATGTGGGAAGGATAACTTGAAAGCACTTTATTTGCTGTAATTGAAACAAGAAGGCTTGCTTTACTTTGAAAAAAATGCTGATGTTAGTTTATATAATGGAGTAGAAGACTATTAAAATATTAAATATTATAAATATTTGATCTCTTTAAGATTATAGTTTACTAAATTTTATATTGTGCTATTAAAATTATCGAGAAATTTTGTGATTTTTTTCTGCATTGTAAAAGTCTTGAGATTCAGATATGATCTCCCACTTTTACTTGTATGGAAGAAACCAAAATGTGAATCTTTGAGTTATTAATTTATATCTATAATAATAAAGATCTCTACTTTGCTGTGAAGTAACCAACTGAATACATTATTATGTACTTTATTTAAAAAGTTTAATTCTAAGAAATTATTGAAAATGTACCTTATACATTCACAGTACTTAAATTATTTTTATTAGTAATAGTAAGGGTAGGAGTGGAGATATAATATATTGCTATGTAAGATCTAATTTATATGCTCAATTAAAATACACCATGCTATCTAAGATCAGCCCAAAGGTATATAAATAAATTGGTTAGTCATAATTTTTATTAATATATAAAATTACTATAGCTAACATATTAATTTCTATGCATTTATCCCTAAGAAACATTCAGCCAATTTGTTTGCAAACTTATATTAAATTTTCTGTTTTCACTTATATGTGGATCTAAAAAATGAAATAAATAAATGGATATAACAAAACAGAAACAAACTCACAGATAAAGAGAACAAACTAGTGGTTACTACCACAGGGGAGAGGGTTGGGGGAGGGGCAAAATAGGTGAAGGGGATTAAGAGATACACACTACGAGGTATAAAATAAATACGTTACAAGGATGTAATGTACAGCACAGAGAAAATAGTCAATATTTTATAATAACTTTGTATGGAGTATAGCCTATAAAAATATTGATTTAAAAAAATTCTAGAAAGTACTTGATGCTGTCGGACAAATAGCTGACCCTATCATCATAAAAATTACACTATTTCATTTAAAGACTAGAGAGAAAATGAAAAAGGAAATGCTATATAACAATTTATAATATTTTATTAGTGTATTAAATAACTAAGTTCTTACCACATACCCTCAAAGACATTGACTTTATTTTAAGAAACCCAATGGCTCTTTTTTAAGAAAATAAGATGTGTGGGCTTATCAATAACTTTAAAGGATTAGATGTTGAAGGTATAATTTTTATACCATATTATTATAGCATAGTGTAAATTTTTATACTAATATTTTTAAAACTGTGAAAGTTGTTATGTACTTTTTATTGTACAAAATATATTTTAAGTTGATATAAAATTTAGAGAAAAAATGTATTAAGTATAATGAATTCAATGAATTGAAGACTTAGAGATCACTTACCAGTGGTAGACTAAATATATTTAGAGGGTAAAATTTATGCTGAATTAAAGTCTTTTAACAAGCTATGCTAAATATGAAATGGTTTACATTCAAATGTCTATTGTAAGCTGATGGACATTCATATGTGCAATGGAAAAATAAATCTGATCTGAATTTCAACAACCAAGAAGGATAATAGGGTATGTGAAAAAAATAATTACACATTTACATACTTCAATACTTTGAATATGACTTTATGGAGCAAATCCTGAAAGTTCATTTATAATTTGGTTATTTGTACTTATAAAGTTAGAGCCATTACTTCTTGGTGTCCTTTAGCCACTAGGAAAAGAGCAACCATTAAATTGATACAGCCACTATGGAGAAGAGTATGGAGGTTCCTTAAAAAACTACAAATAGAACTACCATACGACCCAGCAATCCCACTACTGGGCATATACCCTGAGAAAACCATAGTTCAAAAAGAGTCATGTACCAAAATGTTCATTGCAGCTCTATTTACAATAGCCAGGACATGGAAGCAACCTAAATGTCCATCGACAGACGAATGGATAAAGAAGATGTGGCACATATATACAATGGAATATTACTCAGCCATAAAAAGAAATGAAATGGAGGTATTTGTAATGAGGTGGATGGAGTTAGAGTCTGTCATACAGAGTGAAGTAAGTCAGAAAGAGAAAAACAAATACAGTATGCTAACACATATATATGGAATCTAAGGAAAAAAAAAAAAAAAAAGGGCCATGAAGAACCTAGTGGCAAGACGGGAATAAAGACACAGACCTACTAGAGAATGGACTTGAGAATATGGGGAGGGGGAAAGGTAAGCTGTGACAAAGTGAGAGAGTGGCATGGACATATATACACTACCAAACGTAAAATAGATAGCTAGTGGGAAGCAGCCGCATAGCACAGGGAGATCAGCTAGGTGCTTTGTGACCACCTAGAGGGGTGGGATAGGGAGGGTGGGATGGAGGGAGATGCAAGAGGGAAGAGATATGGGAACATATGTATATGTATAACTGATTCACTTTGTTATAAAGCAGAAACTAACACACCATTGTAAAGCAATTATACTCCAATAAAGATGTTAAAAAAAAAAAAGTTAATGTAGTTCTTTGTGACTTTTGTAGGCATCCATAACCGAGAAAGAAAAAGAGAAACAAAACCCATCCCTTAAAATAGGATGGTCTCACTTCAAGAACAAGGTAGGCACCTTGCTATTGCAGGAAAATGTCTTTAAACAAAACAGATTTATTGTAGAGACTTCAAGAAAATGAAAATTTACAGAGAATTGGGAGAAGAGCTTTTTTAACAGAGTGATTGGTAAAGAAACTGGCAGATCTTCAACTTTTATTAGTGAGAATATTGTAAAGAAATCAGGGTCTAGTATTTACTGGAAGGCATTTAATTTCAAATATCTCTATTCATCTCTCTGGAAATACAATAATCATAAAGGTGAACAAATCTAACAACCTACTATTTACCCATTAAAGTATAAGTGAAAAACAGGATTTACAAATATTGATGGTAAGCGGGGAAACAAGCATCTGAAATTAGCAGGACTAGCTACTAACCATAGGAGAGCAAAGTGACAGAAATAAATAATGCAGGAAAAAGGAAGAATGTAGCAGTACCCCAGTGGTTGTGGAAGCAAATTTTAAAAATTAAAAACAAATCGAGTTGAAATAGAAAGAGTCACACCTTGAGTGGGGAAATACTGACCATATCACTGAAACCTGAGAGAAGAGAGTACTGGTTAGTAGGAAACAGAAGTAAGGAATTTGAAAGTGGATGATCACAGTTAAAGTTTGGTTCTTTGCTTCTCTAGTGTCATTGCTTCTTGGATCTTTCACTGGCAAGAATTAGGAAATACATTTTTTGTATCTTCAGTTTGCATACTCAGTTGCCGATAAATTTGTGTATATGCCTCATAAGTATCACCTTTTTAAGGTCTCACAATTTGAAAACTTTGTCTCGCCCCATGAAAGAGTTCTCATTTATTGAGCTCAACGTGTTTTCTCTAAGACAATGTCCCAATTAAAGCCTTGTTTCTAGAATGTGGCTTACCACTGAAATTCCTCCCTAGTGCAAGAGCTTCAATAAACATTGTAACTAAACTATAAGAAGCTATAGCATAAAAAATATAAACTTGAAGTGTTAATCCTGAGATGCGAGTAAAGATGGGAGAAGTTATACTAATATATCACAAAATATAGGCCAAATTTAGAAATTAAATTGATTTGATTACATTGAAACTGCTTCATCTTACAAAACTTTAGATTATAAGGCTGCATTTTTCAAAGGCTGGTTTACAGACCCCCTTCTTCAATCAGAATTGTCTGGGGTAGACGTCGTTGGTACCACTCAAATCCTACTATATCAGAATTTCTAGAATTTAGGAATCTGTATTTAAGATTCCTAGATGATTCTTCAGGATGAGAAAGTTGGAAAATGTGGTATATTCCTTTCTGAGTGCCACTCAGACACCTGTCTGGCTTCAAATGAGGAAAGGGCTTGATAACTGACAATAGGCTATGCAGAAGTTAGAGGGGCTCGTTTGTAATGGAAGAAAAGCAAAAAACTCCTAAGAAAACTCTCTTCCTAAAGAGAGGGACTATGACTGATTTTTCCTAGAGAGCTGATACTATTTGAGGAATAATGAATCAATGCCTAGAATTGAGTAGTTCCTTCTGCAATGTATTAAGAATAGACATTAACTGAATCCTTTCTCAAACAAGAGTCTCTTGCACCCTTTACTGGAGACAGTAATGGATTATCATTAGTCCACCATTTGACAACATCTCCTCTCCCACACACAGGCCAAGAAGACATAGGAATTTGGAAACCAAGCACAATTTATAGTATTGTATTATAATCTAGCATTAAGTCATTAGCCTAGTCATGCTACAATTCTGCTCAAATATGAGGAGGACTGTTTTACGAAAAATCACACCTATTTGGAACAAAGTTAACTATTATTAATTTTTTTCAAAAATAACGATTGTTCTGAAACATTGGAACTACTGCAAATCTATACCCTGAATTTCCTGAATACAGCACTAACCATCTGTTTCACCTGCAGATACTTGTCCTAGTCTCTTGCCTAATGTCTAAAGCCATGACTCTAGTTACAACTGCTAGTATAAAGTTCTAACACTAAGAAGAAGCCAATGTAAATTTACTAAGAACCCAATGCCAAATCTTTCCCATCCCAATTCATCTATATCATTAAGCTCATTTACGTTTCTTTCCTGGGCCCATCTTTTTTTTTTTTTTTTTTTTTAATAATTTCCAACACCCTTTTTAAAAAATGTGTTAGATTGTCTTATCCTCAGCTTAGGATTCTCCAGTGGCATCCAATCTCCTCAATGTAAATCATATAAGGTCCTCCATGACCTGGCCTCTGCTGTTGCTCTAACATTGTTTCCTACTACTTGTTCACTCTACTTTAGCTACCTAGATCTCCACATGTCTAGGCTGTTCCTCAAATATTCCAGTCACACTTCTCCAAAATATCTTAGCACTTGCTGTGTCTCCTGCCTGGAATGCTCTTTACTCAATAGCCACATGACTCAATTGCTCACTTCTTTTTTTCTTAGTGAGAAACATAACATTTCCTTTCCCTCTTCTTGGTACTTAGCACTATCTAACAGATGGTGGTGATGATGATGATGATGGTGACGAGACAGATCAATCATATATTTCATCTTTCTTCCTCTAGAATATAAGTTCCATTAGGGCAGAGAAATTTTCCTCTTGCCAATTTTTTTTTTTTTTGCCTTATCTCAAACACACAAAGCAATGTCTGGCACATGATAGGAACTCAAGAATTATTTGATGAACAAGTGAATGCTATAATTTCAGACCGCACAACTAATTATTCATTGGGGTATATGGAGGAAGCTACGATCCCCTGTGATTTTATAGTAGATAGAAACATTTCCAATCTTCAACAAATACCCATTGAATTTTTATTTTAAGAGGCATTTAATTGAAAGCTGTAATCTCTATTAATTTTCTTTTTTCTCCATAAATTAATGGTAAGTCATGTTTATTAAAATAATCAATTCTATTATATCAAAAATGAACAGGGTCAAAAGTAAAATGCTTTCTCTGGCCATGTACACCATCACCTCTCTGATCCCACCCAATTGTTTCCCACTCCCGAGAAGTAATCACATTAGAAATATGAAGGACAGCCTCCAAAATCAAGGTATGGGCAAGGCTGCCCTTGCTACAGAGGCTCTAGGGGAAAATCTGCTCCATGCCTCTTATAGATTCTGGTGGTTGCTGACTTCTTTGGTTTGTGGCCACATCACTAAAACATCTGCCTTTGTTCTCATATAACCTTTCTTGTGTTTGTCTTCTCTGTGTGTCTCTTATAAAGTCACATGCCATTGGATTTGGGGTCTACGTGGATAATCCAGGATAATCTCAAAATCCTTAATTTAATTACATCTGCAAAGACACTTTGTTTAAATAAAGAAGAATTTACAGGTTTCAGAGATTAGTATCTGGACGTATCTTTTAATGAGGCCATCATCCAAACCACTACAGAATGTTGTTAAATAAATTTGGGCTAAAGGAAATAAGGAAATTAGCAATTTGGCTGATACACTCCTATCTGATAATGCAGGCTCTACAGATGAAGATTCCACATACAATGATATCATACAGTATTTGTTTTTCTTTTTTTTTTCTTTTTTTTTTTTTAATATTTATATATTTATTTGGCTGCACCGGGTCTTAGTTGCAGTATGCAAGCCCTTTAAGTTGTGGCATGTGGGATCTAGTTCCCTGACCATGGGTCGAACCCTGGCCCCCCCTGCATTGGGAGCGCAGAGTCTTATCCACTGGGCCACCAGGAAAGTCCCTTGTTTTTCTTTGTCTCACTTATTTCTCTTAGCATACTATCCTCTAGGACCATCCATATTGTCACAAATGTCAGGGTTTCCTTCTTTTTTCTTTTTTTCTATCTTCCTCTCTCCGTTCCTCCTTTCCTTCCTTCCTTCCTCCCTCCCTCCCTCTCTGATCTCACCCAATTCCTTCTTCCCTCCCTCCCTCTCTCTCTCTCTTTCCTTCTTTCTTCCTCCCTCCCTCCTTTTCTTTCTTTCATCCAATGGCAGGCCATTAGTTTATGTCCATATCATGCCTATTGTGAATAATGCTGTAATAAACATGGGAGTATAGATATAACTCTGATATTTTGTTTTCATTTCCTTTGGATATACTCAGAACTGGGATTGATGGATCATATGGTAATCCTATTTTTTTGCTTTTTGAGTAATCTCCACACTGTTTTCCATAGTGATTGTACCAATTTACATTCTCATCAACAGTGTACAAGGGTTCCCTTTTCTTTATATGCTTGCCAACACTTGTCTCTTGTCTTTTTGATGAAAGCTATTCTAACAGGTGTAAGATGATATATCTTCATGTGTTTTTTGGCCATCTGTATGTCTTCTTTGGAGATATGTCTATTTAGGACTTCTGCCGATTTTTTGATTGGGTTGTTGTTTTTTTGATATTGAGCTGCATGAACTGTTTGTATATTTTGGAGATTAATCCCTTATCAGTTGCTTCATTTGCAAATATTTTGTCCCATTCTGAGGGTTGTCTTTTCATTTTGTTTATGGTTTCCAGGTGCTCAACATCACTACTTATTAGAGAAATGCAAATCAAAACTACAATGAGGTATCACCTCACACCAGTCAGAATGGGCATCATCAAAAACTACAAATAATAAATGCTGGAGAGGGTGTGGAGAAAAGGGAACCCTCTGGCAGTGTTGGTGGGAATGTAAATTGGTAGAGTCACTATGGAGAACAGTATAGAGGTTCCTTAAAAAACTAAAAATAGAGCTATCATATGACCCAGCTATCCCACTTCTGAGCATATATCCAGAAAAAAACATAATTCGAAAGGATGCATGTACCCCAATGTTCACTGCAGCACTGTTTACAATAGCCAGGACATGGAAGCAACCTAAATGTCCATCGACAGAGGAATGGATAAAGAAGATGTGGTACATATATACAAAGGAATATTAGTCAGCCATAAAAAGGAATGAAATAATGCCATTTGCAGTGACATGGATGGACCTAGAGACTATCATACAGAGTGAAGTAAGTCTGAAAGAGAAAGGCAAATATCGTATAATATTGCTTATATGTGGAATCTAGAAAAATGGTACAGATGAACTTATTTGCAAAGCAAAAATAGAGTCACAGATGTAGAAAATAAACTTATAGTTACCAAGGGGGGAAAGGGGAGGTGGGATGAATTGGGAGATTGGGATTAACATATATCCACTACTAAATATAAAATAAATAACTAATGAGAACCTACTGTATAGCACAGGGAACTCTACTCAGTGCTCTGTGGTGACCTAAATGGGAAAGAAGTCTAAGAAAGAGTGGATATATGTATATGTATAACTGATTCACTTTGCTGTACAGCAGAAACTAACACACCATTGTAAAGCAACTATACTCCAATAAAAATTAATAAAAAATGATATCTCGTGATTTTTTTTAACATCTTTATTGGTGTATAACTGCTTTACAATGGTGTGTTAGTTTCTGCTGTATAAAAAAGTGAATCAGCTATATGTAAACATATATCCCCATATCCCCTCCCTCTTGCATCTCCCTCCCACCCTCCCTATCCCACCCCTCTAGGTGGTCACAAAGCACAGAGCTGATCTACCTGTACTATGCGGCTGCTGCCCACTAGCTATCTATTTTACATTTGGTAGTGTATATATGTCAGTGTCACTCTCTTACTTCATCCCAGCTTAACCTTCCCCCTCCTCGTGTCCTCAAGTCCATTCTATAGAGGTGGATGGACCTAGACTCTGTCATACAGAGTGAAGTAAGTCAGAAAGAGAAAAACAAATACCGTATGGTAACACACATATATGGAATCTTAAAAAAAAATGATTCTGAAGAACCTAGGGGCAGGACAGGAATAAAGTCTTACTGTGATTTTGATTTGCATTTCCTTGATGATCAGTGATGTTGAGCATCCTTTCATGCTCCTGTTGGCAATTTGTATGTCTTCTTTGAAAATATGTCTATTCAGATCCTCTGCCCATTTTCAATTGGATTGTTTGGGCTTTTTTTTTTTTTTTTTTGGTTGTTGTTATTTATTTGTATGAGTTCTTTATATATTTTGGATATTAAGCCCTTATCAGATATATGGCTTACAAACATTTTCTTCCATTCCATAGGTTATTTCTTCATTTTATCAATTGTTTCTTTCCCTGTGCAGAAATGTTTTAGTTTGATATAGTGACATTTTTATTTTTGCCTTTGTTACTTATACTTTTAGTGTCATATCCAAAAAATCACTGCCAAGACTTAATTTTCTATGCCTAGCTACTGGCTTGTATATAATCTAAAAGGTCTAAATATTATTAGCATTTTCTGAATTGTAGCATTCAAATATGAAGTTTATAGAGTCTTTAATACTGCTATGTAGCCTCAGTCTCACCAGGTAATGTAAGAAGTGATGATTCAACACAAACAAAGATCTAAATCTGGTTAAAACATATGACCACAGATACTTTGACTAGTAGTGCAGATCTGAACTGAAAATCACTAATAAAATGTGGTGTATGTATCCTATAGCCATGGCTTATCAATGACCAAAGGGAACTTAGAGAAGGAAAGCTAAAGAAATACTGACTTAAAAATACAGACAAACTCCCTAAACTCAATCTCTTTCAGTAACAGATTGCCAGGACTCAGGAATATTTCAATATTTCCAGAAGCTTTGAGCACAAACTGTTTAAGCACAGATTGTTTCATCATCCAAGCACCTACATATACTGCAATGATCAAAGATTCCCAGTTTTTAAGTTTTTATTAATCATTTATTAACTATAAGCTTATTAACTATAGCCGAAAACTATCCTGTAATCAGAGTCCCCCCAGCAAAATTCTATAAAACTGTTCAGCAAGTCCATTTAAATTACTTTAATTTTGCTGTTGGTACATTTCTAATCAATTCTGTTTGTTGTTATTCTTTGTTCCTTCAGTCCAAACACAAACATGCATGCACACACACACACACACACACACACACACACACAAAACACATGACAAATGTCTTTACCAGGCTATTAATGATTTAACACTTCACTTCTAGGAAATTAATTATGTAAGATTTGTTTATATTTACAGTTTTTTATTTTTAAAAAATCATTAAATATGTTACAAGTATAACAGAAATGTGTGCATGTGTGTGTATGTATATGTGTATTTCATTTCTAAACCATTTTAGAATAAGTGGTCAACCCAGTGACCCACATTCATGACTCACGCCCTTGATAATTTCATCCAATACCCTGGCTTTAAACTTCATAATGACTCCCTATATATATTATGCATTTTTATCTATCTATATCTCTCTATACTTTTAAGCCATCCTTTCCTCTTCTAAAACTCTAAGCCATACCGAGACAACCAAGACAACCTCCCTTGAGAATATCAGACTAATCACATTATGTCTTTTGTCTCTATCTAAGTTACTTACCATGTATTCACAGTTTATATTCTGCTCATCACTTCCCACCCTCTCCCCATGCCTGAAATCCTTCATATTTTTTCGCTAGAATATAGCCATTCTTGATATAACTAAAATCGGTTTTTCCCATGAAATATCAGCATTTTCTGGAACCTTCTCAGTGGAGGCTACATTTTCTCCCCAGCCCCCCTCCTGCCCCACTACTGGCTTATAGATGAGGTAAGTGTCCTCTTTGAATCATCTTATTAGTTTCAGACCTTTATATTTTCTCCCTCCTTTACACCTCCAAGCTTTGAATCTCAAGAGTGTCACCTGACTACAGGAAGTTCCAATAGAGCCTTCAGCACCTTCACTTTTGTACAAATCCAGACATGACTTGTCTTCTTACTTGTCTGGTCTCTGATTTCTTTCATTCTCTCTTCCCACCCTGTTTTCTATTTGAGTTTTTCCTTGCACACATAGATTTTCTCCATATGGCAGTAAGGAAAGATACAGAATCATAGTGTCAAAACTTACATCATCCCAAGTCAGTTTATGGAAATATTTTATTGGAGTGGGGCACTTGTTCTTTCCAGAGACAATCCTTATGACCAAAGGTTATTTTAAATCACCTGATCTGAATTTCCTGCCCAAATTTTGGATCAAACAAGAGGGCAGTGTGACTTGTACTCATGCCAGAACCAGATTAAATGGGACAGAGTAATGTGTCTGAAAGAAAGATGTGTTCTTTTGCCAGAAGAATGCAGAGACAGACAGAAGTCAGGCACAAACAGCAGTTGTCTACTCCAGGGTCCAAAACTTCCATAATATTTCAGTATTTAGGACACATAATTCTGGTTAATATATATGCCACCACAAATACTATAGAATATTTGTTATTCTATAACTTTAATTTTTTTAAAGTTCTAATGGATGTTATAACCTTCCCTTTTTTTCTATATTAACTATTGTCAGAAATTATCCATCTTACATGTATGTGTTTCGGGTTTTATTCCTTAAGTTGTTGGATTGCAATTGATGGATTAATCTTGAAAGTGTAGACCACTTCTCTAGTTAATCATAGTTATTTTGAAATCCATTTAAGATATTAGTCACCTTTACCCAATTACTATTATCAGCAAAACTGATAAGTATGGTATCTATAGTATCACATAATCATTTGGTGAAATAAGTTAAACTCTGAACTGATTTCATACACTTCTTGCAAGGCAATTCTTTAGAGAAAGCAAAGAATACTAAATTATAGAGAAATAATAAGAGCAAATATAGTAATAAACCTCTGATGATTTTGCAAGTAAGCATCCATTTCCCTTCTTCTAACAAGTCCCTGGATTTGGGTTGGACTCTGTCATTTCCCATTGAGTCAAATCTTTAATGCACTGGTCAGCAAAAAGCAACTGGCCTTTGCTTGAAAAAGCAGCATATCTGTGTCCCAAGATAGGCTAATCAGATGCTCATCTCCTCAAGGTTGAAACTTTAATAAAGTAACATAAAGAAAAAAAAAAAAAAGATTTGAGCTCATTTTTTTAATCCTATCTTCACTGCCTGATCAAACTGTTAATTCTTACATCAGAGCTGACAGAGCTTCCATCCTTGCTAAGTTTGATTTTTTGGATTTTTATTTTGTGAGCTATCAGCAGTGAAAATTTATTTTATCATATCCCTCCCCAATATTATGTGGCTACCATGCAGATTGGTATATATTAGCTCCATCCCATGCCCAGGAGTAGCATCTAGTTGTTACAGCTAGAGAAATATCCTCCCATTGTCCCAATGACTTGTTGATTTATCCAAGCCTTAAATCATCAGAACATGGAAATTCTCCAGCCACAGAAGTTGTCCCTAGGTTATTCCAATCCATGAAAGCTAATAACTCATGTAAGAAAAATAAGAGTATATGCTTTGTCTCCTTCTGGATGGCATCATATAAGAACACAAAACTTGAAAATTCTGTATCCAGTTTTTCTAGTTCTAGAGAAACAGGCTGAGGATAAAGCTAACATACAAAAGTAAAAAATGTATAGAGAATCTCCTAGAGACTGACCCAACACCAGACCAAATGTCAGGTAAGTCCTGCTTATCTCCTTTTTATAGAGTGAGGTAGCCCTACATTCCCTATTACATTTGCCAGCTGTTAATTTTTTTAATTGAAATAATCCTAAAATATAAATATTTCTCATCTTTCCAAAAAGTGTTAGTGTTAATTAATTTAGAAAGTATAAGTTTCTATTCTGAGTACTATATGAGTAATATATGAATTAACACTGTAAAACAGATTTTAGAAAACAGTTCTCCAGATCTCATGGTATACTTGAAACTATCTGAAAAGATGGAGTGAAAAAGTATCATCTGGGTGGAAATACACAGTCAGTGATGTGCAGTGACATAGTTCATTCAATTATTGTGCTTAATTTAATACTTAACTAATATATATACTATTTTGTATTTAGTATCATCACTTTGTTAGCTGTATTCTACCATCTAATAAAAATATAGATAAAAGAGTCTATAATAAATGCCACCAAAAGGCTAGAAACACTATGGATAATGTAGGGGAAATAATTAATTCCAGAGGACTGGGACGTGTTTTGAATATATCATGCTGCTTCCTAAGGGTAGATTGGTGAGGAAAGCACCAGATTATTTAGAATCATTTTAGAATGGCAATTCTGGTAGGAGGAACACAATCTAAATTGCTTTAGAATCATATTGGGGTGATGGCAGATGGAATTCATTTCATAAAATTACAAATTATTTTTCATTAGAGATGAAAAATATCTCAGACTGTTAAATACAGACCTGATTTGAGCCTCTCAAATACAAAGTTTATGCCCTCTCCCAAAGCCCCAGACATGATTTAGATCTTAATCTAAAGCCCTTCTAAAAATAAGAGCTGGGTAATCTTGAGGAAACAGCCTTCCGTAACAAATAAGTGCACCCACTTAGTCTTTCCCAAGATTAATATTTTGTAGGGCAACTATGCACTGTGTAAAGCAATTACCCAAACTTTTGTGGGCTATTGGATAGTCACTCTAACCTAAACTATTTCCTGGAAAATCTTTCTGGCCCAGAAGTCGTATTGGGGGTTTATACTAGACAGATGGTTAAAATAATATCAAGTAGATAAAAGCAGAATTGATGATTCTGCTATAACATCCTCATTATAATTTATAAACTGTGAAGACTGATGACACTGTTATGCAGTAAAGTTAACCAGGTACTGATATCTTGTGATATCAAAATATCTTGATATGGACAGTTGATGTGACTGTTCCAGAAGTAGTCTCAGAAGTAGATCCTGGTATGGAGTTTTAGTTCTAGTAGATTACTTTTCTCTGTTCTAATAAATAGAAACCCCCAGTTGATTAGTTATCACCTGGCAAGAACAGTAGTACATCTTTTTATACTTTCTTGATGGCAGGTACCTTGTATGCATTGAAGAATTTCATTTCAAGATTTCATTCGTAGGTCAACAAATGAGAAGCTTGTTGTGCCAGACACTGTTGTAGGAGCTTAAGATACAACTGAGACCAAATAGAAGAGGATTCCATGTCCCATGGAGCTTAAAATTCTACTTAACATAAACCAACCATGAATAGGACACATAAATAATATTTTAATTAAAATAATAGTTATTAAGTAAAAATGTTAAATTTAAATTAAAGAACAGAATTATGCTGGAGGGCCCTGTTGCAATTTTGAAAAGGGTGGTCAAGGAAAATAATGACTTGAACAATAACTTGAAGGAGAAGAAAGTTAGCCATACAGATATTTAGAAAAATATTTCAGGCAGAGAGAACTACCAATGAAAAAGATGCAAGGTAGGAGGATGCTTGGTGCATTAAAAACAAATACTAATTAAGAGCATACACATACACTCACCAACAAAGAAGCCAGAACAGCTGGGTTGCAGTGAGTTAGTGGAATAGTAGTTGATGATGATGCAGGTGACCCAGGTGATACAGGGTATTGTAAGCCATTGTAAGGACTTTGCCTTCTACTTTGAAAGAAATGGAGAGTGACTGAAATGTTTTGAGCATGGAAGTGCCATGATATAATATATGTTTTCAAAGATCACTCTGGCTTCTGTGTTGAGAACAGTGAAGAAAGGGAAGAGCAGGGAAACTACTGAAATATAATTATGGCACTATTTGAGTGGTAGCAGGGAAAATTGAGAGAAGTGGTCAGTCCTGGATATAATTTATAAGGACAGCCTATGGGATTCACTAGCAGAGTGTATGCTCCTGACAGAACGTGTATGAGACACAGAGTAATCAAGGGAGTTCCAAGATTTTTGGCTGAAGCAGTAGGATAATAAAGAAAAAATAAAGAAGAACAATAAAAAAAGAAAGTTATCAATAAGTGAAGGGGAAACACTCAAAAAGAGCAAGCTTGAGTGAACACAGACACAATTATAAATTTAGAGTAGAAAGTTGGAAATATTAGATTGGAATTCAGGGTAGAAATTGATGTTGATAATGTGAATTTGGGGTAAATGTGAATTTGATACCTGATAGATAAAGAATTACATATCATTGTGGTCTTTAATTGCATCTTTCTGATTCTTAATCAAGATTAACATATTTTCAAATGTTTACAAGCCATCCATTTGATTCTTTTTCTTTCACTTTTCAATTTTTCTTTCGCTTAATTATTTATAGAAGTGCCTATATATTTGGATTCTTTGTTATATCGCTTCAAACACCTTTTACAAATTTAAAAAATTTTCCCACTTCTGTCATGATATTTGATGAATAGAGGTTCTTAATTTTTAATGTTGTCAAATTCATCAATATTTTACTGTATGCTTTTTTTTTAACTTCTGGAATTTCTATAATTCTCTGTCCATTTAAACTTTATACTTACAACATTTTGTACGTTTTGCTTATTAATTGTAGGTGATTTTCACTGAAAGCCCCCATATTAATCCATACAATCTGTCATATTATTAGAAATGAATCTGAAATTAGTTACATTTGAAAAGAGATAACTGATTATGTTTACAAGATGAGAGAAAGCATAAAGAGTTAAATGTAAAATAAAAACAAAATTATGAAAGCTATTAGTAAATTGGATAGATATGTGTTAGAACTGTGGTGTGAAAAAAATATTACAGGTGGGAGCACCAGAAAATCACAAAAAAGATTTTAAAACTCTACTGCATGAATTACAAAATTTTAATGGATCATGTAATAGTAAGGTGAAACAAAGTGAAAATAAATAGTATGCAAAACATACTTGCTTACTGTATATTGTATATAAATAATTCATTCAATTTACAAGAAAACATTAGGACCCCAAAGGGTAGTGGGGAAAGTTAAATGAAAGTTCATTTCATGCGAAAATTATGAATGAACATGAGGAAAAACGTTCACCTCTCACAGTAATCAAAGAAATGTAAATTAAAACAATGATGTTGGAGAGACCTTCAAGATGGCGGAGGAGTAAGACCTGGAGATCACCTTCCTCCCCACAAATACATCAGAAATACATCTACATGTGGAACAACTCCTACAGAATACCTACTGAACACTAGCAGAAGACCTCAGACTTCCCAAAAGTCAAGAAACTTCCCAAGTACCTGGGTAGGGCAAAAGAAAAAAGGAAAAACAGAGACAAAAGAATAGGAATGGGACCTGCACCTCTGGGAGGGAGCTGAGAAGGAGGAAAAGTTTCCACACACTAGGAAGCCCCTTCACTGGTGTAGATGGGGGGTTGTGGGGGGAAAGCTTTGAAGCCACGGAGGAAAGCCCAGCAACAGGGGTGCAGAGGCCAAAGCAGAGAGTTTCCCGCACAGAGGATCGGGGCCGACCAGCACTCATCAGACTGAGAGGCTTGTCTGCTCACCCGTGGGGGCGGGTGGGGGCTGGGAGCTGAGACTCGGGGTTCGGAGGTCAGATCCCAGGGAGACGACTGGGGTTGGCTGCGTGAACAGAGCCTGAAGGGGGCTAGTGTGCCACAGCTACCCAGGAGGGAGTCCAGCAAAAAGTCTGGAACTGCCTAAGAGGCAACAGACCATTGTTTTGGGGTGCACGAGCAGAGGGGATTCAGAGCACTGCCTAAATGAGCTTGAGAGACTGGCGCGAGCTGCAGCGATCCGCATGGACACCAGAGACAGGCATGAAACGCTAAGGCTGCTGCTGCAGCCACCAAGAAGCCTGTGTGCAAGCCCAGGTCACTATCCACACCTCCCCTCCCAAGAGACTGTGCATCCCACCACTGCCAAGGTCCCATGATCCAGGGACAACTTCCCTGGGAGAACACAAGGTGTGCTTCAGGCTGCTGCAACATGATGCCAGCCTCTGCCTCTGCAGGCTTGCCTCACATTCCGTACCCCTCCCTCCCCCTGGTCTGAATGAGCCAGAGCTCCCTAATCAGGTGCTATTTTAACCCTATCCTGTCTCGGCGGGGAAATAGGCAGTCTACCTGAAAAGGAGTTCAGAATAATGATAGTAAAGATGATCCAAAACCTTGGAAATAGAATGGAGAAAATATAAGAAACGCCAAACAAGGACCTAGAAGAACTAAGTAGCAAACAAACAATGATAAACAACTCAATAAATGAAATTAAAAATTCTCTATAGGGAATCAATAGCAGAATAACTGAGGCAGAAGAACGGATAAGTGACCTGGAAGATAAAATAGTGGAAGTTACTACAGAGCAGAAAAAAGAAAAAAGAATGAAAAGAACTGAGGACAGTCTCAGAGACCTGTGGGAGAACATTAAATGCACCAACATTCGAATAATAGGGGGTCCCAGAAGAAGAAGAGAAAAAAAAAAGGGACTGAGAAAATATTTGAAGAGATTATAGTTGAAAACTTCCCTAATATGGGAAAGGAAATAGTCAATCAAGTCCAGGAAGTGCAGAGAGTCCCATAGAGGTTAAATCCAAGGAGAAAAACGCCAAGACACATATAAATCAAACTATCAAAAATTAAATACAAAGAAAAAATATTAAAATCAGCAAGGGAAAAACAACAAATAGCATACAAGGGAATTCTCATAAGGTTAACAGCTGATCTTTCAGCAGAAAATCTGCAAGACAGAAGGGAGTGGAAGGACATATTTAAAGTGATGAAAGGGAAGAACCTACAACCAAGAGTACTCTACTCAGCAAGGATCTCATTCAGATTTGATGAAAAAATTTAAAAGTTTAGAGACAAGCAAATGCTAAGAGAATTCAGCACCACCAAACCAGCTTCACAACAAATGCTAAAGGAACTTCTCTAGGCAGGAAACACAAGAGAAGGAAAAGACCTACAATAATAAACCCAAAACAATTAAGAAAATGGTAATAGGAATATACATATTGATAACTACCTTAAATGTAAATGGATTAAATGCTCTAACCAAAAGACATAGACTGGCTGAGTGGATACAAAACCAAGACCCATATATATGCTGTCTACAAGAGAACCACTTCAGACCTAGGGACACATACAGACTGAAAGTGAGGGGATGGAAAAAGATATTCCATGCAAATGGAAATCAAAAGAAAGCTGGAGTAGCAATTCTCATAACACACAAAATAGACTTCAAAATAAAGACTATTACAAGAGACAAAGAAGGACACTACATAATGATCAAAGGAGCAGTCCAAGAAGAATATATAACAATTGTAAATATTTATGAACCCAACAAAGGAGCACCTCAATACATAAGACAAATGCTAACAGCCATAAAAGGGGAAATCAACAGTAACACAATAATAGTAGGGGACTTTAACACCCCACCTTCACCAATGGACAGATCATCCAAAATGAAAATAAATAAGGAAACACAAGCTTTAAATGATATATTAAACAAGATGGACTTAATTGATATTCATAGGACATTCCATCCAAAAACAACAGAATACACTTTCTTCTCATGTGCTCATGGAACCTTCCCCAGGATAGATCATATCTTGGGTCACAAATCAAGCCTTGGTAAATTTAAGAAAACTGAAATCGTATCAATATCTTTCCTAACCACAATGCTATGAAACTAGATATCAATTACAGGAAAAAGTCTGTAAAAAATACAAACACATGGAGGCTAAACAATACACTATTAAGTAACCAAGAGATCACTGAAGAAATCAAAGAGGAAATCAAAAACTACCTAGAAACAAATGACAATGGAAACATGGTGCCCCAAAACCTATGGGATGCAGCAAAAGCAGTTCTAAGAGGGAAGTTTATAGAATATGACCCTACCTCAAGAAACAAGAAACATCTCAAATAAACAACCTAACCTTTAATAACAAATAAACACCTCTCAAATAAACACCTAAAGCAATTAGAGAAAGAAGAACAACAAAAAAACCCAATGTTAAGAGAAGGAAAGAAATCATAAAGATCAGATCAGAGATAAATGAAAAAGAAATGAAGGAAACAATAGAAAAGATCAATAAAACTAAAAGCTGGTTCTTTGAGAAGATAAACAAAATTGATAAACTATTACCCAGACTCGTCAAGAAAAAAAGGGAGAAGATTCAAATCAATAGAATTAGAAATGAAAAGGAGAAGTAACAGCTGATACTGCAGAAATACAAAGGATCATGAGAGATTACTGCAAGCAACTATATGCCAATAAAATGGACAACCTGGAAGTAATGGACAAATTCTTAGAAAAGCACAAACTTCTAAGACTGAACCAGGAAGAAATAGAAAATATAAACAGACCAATCACAAGCACTGAAATTGAAACTGTGATTAAAAATCTTCCAACAAACAAAAGCCCAGGACCAGATGGCTTCACAGGTGAATTCTATCAAACATTTAGAGAAGAGCTAACACCTATCCTTCTCAAACTCTTCCAAAATATAGCAGAGGGAGGAACACTCCCAAACTCATTCTATGAGGCCAGCATCACCCTGACACCAAAACCAGATAAAGATGTCACACACACACACAAAAAAACCGATCAATATAACTGATGAACATAGATGCAAAAATCCTCAACAAAATACTAGCAAACTTAATCCAACAGCACATTAAAAGGATCATACACCATGATCAAGTAGCGTTTATCACAGGAATGCAAGGATTCTCCAATATATGTAAATCAATCAATGAGATACACCATATTAACAAACTGAAGGAATAAAACCATATGATCATCTCAATTGATGCAGAAAAAGCTTTCAACAAAATTCAACAACGATTTATGATAAAAACCCTCCAGAAAGTAGGCATAGAGGGAAATTATTTCAACATAATAAAGGCCATGTATGACAAACCCACACCAACATCATTCTCAATGGTGAAAAACTGAAACCATTTCCACGAAGATCAGGAACAAGACAAGGTTGCCCACTCTCACCACCATTATTCAACATAGTTTTGGAAGTTTTAGCCACAGCAATCAGAGAAGAAAAAGAAATAAAAGGAACCCAAGTCTGAAAAGAAGAAGTAAAGCTGTCACTGTTTGCAGATGACATGATACTATATAGAGAGAATCCTAAAGATGCTACCAGAAAACTACTACAGCTAATCAATGAATTTGGTAAAGTAGCAGGATACAAAGTTAATGCACAGAAATCTCTTGCATTCTTATACACTAATGATGAAAAATCTGAAAGAGAAATTAAGGAAACACTCCCATTTACCACTGCAACATAAATAATAAAATACCTAGGAATAAACCTACCTAAGGAGACAAAAGACCTGTATGCAGAAAACTATAAGACACTGATGAAAGAAATTAAAGATTATACAAACAGATGGAGAGATATACCAGGTTCTTGTATTTGAAGAATCAACATTGTGAAAATGACTATACTACCCAAAGCAATCTACAGATTCAGTGCAATCCCTATTAAACTACCAATGGCATTTTTCACAGAACTAAAACAAAAAATTTCACAATTTGTATGGAAACACAAAAGACCCCGAATAGCCAAAGCAATCTTGAGAAAGAAAAACGGAGCTGGGGGAATCAGATTCCTGGACTTCAGGCTATAGTACAAAGCTACAGTAATCAAGACAGTATAGTAATGACACAAAACAGAAATACAGATCAATGGAACAGGATAGAAAGCCCAGAGATAAACCCATGCACATATGGTCACCTTATCTTTGATAAAGGAGGCAAGAATATACAATGGAGAAGAGACAGCCTCTTCAATAAGTGGTACTGGGAAAACTGGACAGCTACATGTAAAGGAACGAAATTAGAACACTCCCTAACACCATACACAAAAATCAACTCAAAATGGATTAAAGACCTAAATGTAAGGCCAGACACTATCAAAATCTTAGAGGAAAACATAGGCAGAACACTCTATGACATAAATCACAGCAAGATCCTTTGTGACCCACCTCCTAGAAAAATGGAAATAAAAACAAAAATAAACAAATGGGACCTGATGAAACTTAAAAGCTTTTGCACAGCAAAGGAAACCATAAACAAGATGAAAAGACAGCCCTCAGAATGGGAGAGAATATTTGCAAATGAAGCAACTGACAAAGGATTAATCTCCAAAATTTACAAGTAGCTCATGTAGCTCATTATCAAAAAAACAAACAATCCAATCCAATAATGGGCAGACGACCTAAATATACATTTCTCCAAAGAAGATATACATATTGTCAACAAACACATGAAAGAATGTTCAACATCACTAATCATTAGAGAAATGCAAATCAAAACTACAAAGTGGTATCATCCCACACCAGTCAGAATGGCCATCATCAAAAAATTTACAAACAATAAATGCTAGAGAGGGTGTGGAGAAAAGGGAACCCTCTTGCACTGTTGGTGGGAATGTAAATTGATACAGCCACTATGGAGAACAGTATGGAGGTTCTTTAAAAAACTAAAAATAGAGCTACCTAACCACCCAGCAATTCCACTACTGGGCATGTACCCTGAGAAAACCATAATTCAAAGACAATCATGTACTACAAGGTTTATTGCAGCTCTATTTACAATAGCCAGGACATGGAAGCAACCTAAGCGTCCATCGACAGATCAATGGATAAAGAAGATGTGGCACATATGTACAGCGGAATATTACTCAGCCATAAAAAGAAACGAAATTGAGTTATTTGTAGTGAGGTGGATGGACATAGAGTCTGTCATACAGAGTGAAGTAATCAGAAAGAGAAAAACAAGTACCATATGCTAACACATATATATGGAATCTAGGAAAAAAAGAAAAATGGTTCTGAAGAACCTAGGGGCAGGACAGGAATAAAGACACAGACAGAGAGAATTCGCCTAAGGACACAAGGAGGGGGAAGGGTAAGCTGGGACGAAGTGAGAGATTGGCATGGACATATATACACTACCAAATGTAAAATAGATAGCTAGTGGAAAGCAGTTGCATAGCACAGGGAGATCAGTTCGGTGCTTTGTGACCACCTAGAGGGGCCGGATAGGGAAGGTGGGAGGGAGACGCAAGAGGGAGGAGATATGGGGATATATGTATATGTATAGCTGATTCACTTTGTTATAAAGCAGAAACTAACACACCATTGTAAAACAATTATATTCCAATAAAGCTGTTAAAAAAATTATGTTTTACCTGCTATATAAGCAGACCATTCAGATTAATATGCAGGTTGAAAGAAGTATAGCGATAATTATAAATTAATATACCCCATTTGGAAAACAACATGGCAATCAAGAGCCATAAAAATGCTAAGATTTGTCTTATTAATCAAACTTCTATGGGTCTATTCTGAAATAAATAACCCTACACAAGTTTAAAACAGTAGAATGTAGACATTCCAATTTATTTATGGTAGTTTAGACCCTCCTAATAAAAATTAGAAATCATCTACATAGTCAGTATAATGAACTGACCTAACCTAGGGAACACTGGCTGAATGCTGTCCTCATTTTGCTGCATATCGATTATCTTTTGGATGTTAGAAGTAGGGAGAGTAGGGTTCATGTGTTCCTACTCCCATATCCTCACTTTTAAGTGAGTACATCATGATGAAAGCAAATTCCAGACTGAATCAATCTCCTCAAGGAAAAAAAAGAAAAGAAAAGCAGCCATTTACAAGCAAACAGACAACATCATTCAACTCACTGAATCTGTCTGTACTTATAGGAAAAATTCCCTTTCTACCGTCCAGTACAGTGATAGAGAAATTTCTATTTCTGCCCTCCAATACACTCATGAGATCACTGCAGAAAAGTCTTCCTTTGAATCAGATGGTGAATTCTTAGATATCAACATGTAAGGACAATTGGTTTTGTCACTCCACGGTTAAAGAAGTATATATGAAAACACCATGCATTTCCCAACCAAAATTTTGTTTTAAAATTCATTAAGCTAATTTGGTAACAATCTGGTATTATAACAGAAAAAAATATTTATGTTAATTATCAACACAAATTACTAACTTAGATTAAGTTTTTGTATATACACACATATATATACACACATATTGCACTACTCATGCTCTAAATTTTAAAGTAAATCACACAAATTCATAATTAGGAAAATTATTTTAAATATCAAATATTTTATATTATAATATGTGTGTATATATAATGTCAATTATAATGAGAGTCTTAATTTTCCCTAATTTTTTGATCTCTCAATTGAAAAGACAGAATGACAAAGCAAACTATGTTCCTTACAATAAGATATATTTTAAGGAAATTACTAAAGTGAAAATTAGTTTTTACAGTACAATAGTATTTTCTGGATGATTTCTATTTAAAATATTTTATTTAATGTTGTAGTTATGCTGAAAAGGTGAAGAAAAGTAAACTTAGAAACACCCTTATATAGAGAGTCACATAAATCTGGTTGGAAACCTTCTGATATAGAGATGTGAAGAACGGGGTAACGATTTTGAGGAAAGGTTCAGGTTAACAATGAGTTTAGTGCTCTATGTTTGAGCATTTAACCAGATTCTACTGAATTGAATCATTCATTGTTTGGTTTAGTTGATTAGTTATCTGGCTGTGCCTGGAGATATGACCAGTTGCAGAATCTTTTTAAAAATAATGGGACTTTAAAACAACAGCCACAAAGGAAATGCATCAAAGAAGTACACATGTGTAATCACATGAGTGAGATCACTTTCAAAGAAATTATTTCGTATTATTTCATTTCCCTTTATTATTTTATCATGGAAACATAGCATTTCTAAGATTATGTCCACTGAAATCACCAGTTAGAGATACTGTGAATGATAGGTTTAGTTCAGTCAAAATTGCATGCAGAGTTTACCAACAGTTTCACTATTGACCTCCAAAGACAAGGGATGATTTATAAATTTTCTTCTCCACCTAAAACACTATTTCTACTTCTTGACTTATTTTCTTGTTGACTCTGCCCCCATAAATCTGACTAGTAACAAGATTCATTTGACATTCCCTAGTAGATCATTACTTTGTACACTAATAAACACTTGTACTGTCAAAGATCAGTGGTGATATTTTTAGGAAGTGAACAACTTGGTTTTAGCATGTTTTGAATGTACAGAACAGATGGGAGAAAATTAAATGTTACTATTTATAAAACTTCCATTAAGGAGAAAAAAGAAATAAAACAACAGAGAAATAAACTGCTACTTGATACATATGGTTGCAGTAACATGTTACTATACATATATATTGTGTACAGGTGACACTTCATATATTCCACAAATATTTTCCTTGCTATATTAGTATGAAAATGATTCAGTATATTAATTTGATTTTTCAGTAATTAGTAATTTTAGCTTGAACTGAAAATTATGCAGAAGGAACAAGCTTATCACAAGGGACCATCATCAGTATGAGTCACATCTGGTTCAAAGATAATTCATTGAACAGGTCATGAAACTTCAAAGACAATTCATTCTTTGACAATGCTTATGGCTCTATTATTCCCTTGAAAGAAAAATACAAAGTTGTGTTCTTAAAAAATATATATATTTTTTTATATTATATTTTTACATGTAAATATAAGTAAAGCAATAATGTTAACTATAAATGACCATATAACAGAAAATGTACAAATACTAATATTTCAATATATTTCTATAAAAAGAAAATATATAAAAAACTGATTAATGTACTAAGCATATACAGTTTACTATTTTACTAAAATATCTTGAACATAGCCTTTTCATGATGTTTAAATATGACAATTTAAAGTGAGTGAAGTGCCCTAGTATCCCAATTTTACTATTCTTTCAACTCTGTAATTAAACATGAGTTACATATAATTAATTTTTTCTAAGATCAGAACCTAAGTTAAGTTACCAATAGAAAAATTATACAAACAGATTCTCAAGCTCTGTCTTAAAAATGTCAAGAATCACTTTTAAACATTCTGCAAGGAGAAAGGCACTAAAATAAAGGCTGTAGGATTTTTATTTTCTATTTACATTTTTTAGAGAATAGAAAAAATTTGACCATCTATTGAATATATAAGATTTCTTATATATTTTATGAAAAACTACAGGCCTCCTTAAATTCTGTTAGAGTTAGATGTGTTTTCTTAATGAATAAAACATATAACAGATGCTCCAAATTTATTGATTTTCCCCTTTTAGATGTGTTTATTAAAGAAAAGTTTTGGTGACTAGGAATTTAGAATCCGGTTCCTCCTCTTTAGTATTTTTTAAACAGGAATGTTTTACATTTAGGGACATTTAGGGAAAAACTTATTTTGGTATAAGTTAAAATATATATTCCCAAATATATTGAATTAAAAAGTTTAATTTGATATTTAAATTATATGAGCTGCACCATTTTGCTGCTTATACACATTTTATTTGTTTATTTCAGTGATAACCTAATATGATAGTGTGGGGGATGAAAAACTCATAAATTTTTTCTAACAGTAGAATCATTTTAAAAACATTTATTTATGGCAAAAACATGACTCGAAATATGTTATTTAATTTTATTTGCATCAAACATATAATTAAACAGCACTGATTTAATTATAATTAGAAAAAGACATTATATTTTTGGTTTTAATTTGTTTTGTTTAATTGTCTGTGATCAAAATGAGTTTAAATATAAACATATTTTGTGAATTGGCAAACTGTATTTTGAAATATCAAAAAGCTTTATCAAAAGTGATGTGACCATTATGTCATATTTTTATCATATGAGACTTCTATGGGTTTCTTCCTTACACTTCCTTATTTTTATTATCCTTCATAAATTCAAGTATTTCTTTAACAAATATTTAAATACTTATATTTAAGGTGTACAGTATTATGATCAGTACAATAAGCAGTCAAGTGTCTGGTCTTTTCTTAGGCATGTCTAAAGTTCCAGTACAACAGATACATACATTGTATTTCATTAAATCTGAGATACCATCAATTATAGAATGCACTATTACAATATGACTAAAAAGAAAAATAATTCCCAATTTAACCGTGATTTATTACTTCTTACTCCTGATTTTATCTTATTCTTATCAAAAAGCTGTTTTGTCTAATTGATTTAGACAGACATTTTTATCAGAAAGCATTCTTGTGCATATGTTAAATCAAACACATGACAAGCAATGCCAACTATGACATTCCTGCCATCAGGCCAACAGCAAGTATAAAATATATAATAGTTTAAAGATATTAACTTGAGGAAGTACAGAAAATGACTCAACACACTTAAGCAGAAGAGGAAGAGATGGGGAATCACTGAGTGCAAGTCAAAATTAGGCCTACTCAAATTTTCACTTCCAAAACCAATATTGATATTATTGTGTGAAAATTACTTCCATTCAAAATAATATTGTCATGACTATATGTGTATATAAAATATAATTTTTGGTACTCTTAATAAAGTTATAAAAATATGTGGAATATTTGTTTTTCTTTTTCTGACTTACTCCACTCTGTATGAAAGACTCTAGGTCCGTCCACATATCTACAAATGACCCAATTATTGTATATTAACAAATATATGTGGAATCTAGAAAAATGTTACAGATGAACCTATTCTCAGGGCAGGAATAGGGACGCAGATGTAGAAAACGGACATGTGGACACAGGGGGAGGGGGAGGGGGAGGGGGAACGAACTGGGAGATTAGGATTGACATATTTACACTACCATGTATAAAATAGATAGCTTGTGGGAACCTGCTGTATAGCACAGGAAGCTCAGCTTAGTGCTCTGTGATGACCTAGATGGATGAGATGGGGGTGGGGTTGGAGGGAGGTCCAAGAGGGAGGGCATATATGTACACATATAGCTGATTCACTTCGTTGTAAAACAGAAACTAACACATCATTGTAAAGAACTATACTCCAATAAAAAACATATGGAATACATACCTACATACATATTCCATATACTTCTCCAATTATTATTAACAGCAGTAATAAATACCATACAAATATGTTGAAACTAAACAGTTAACTCAGGGAGTTGTAATATACTGTGAAATAGCATTGCTCTATGAAGGAACTCATTAAAATTTCCCTAACTATATATCGGCTACAGTGCCAACAAGTGATTTTATTTAATTATCATTTAATATACTCAAGATTTTATGAACTTTGCAGATGACATGATCTTATACATAGAAAACTCTAAAGACACTACCAAAAATACTGTTAAAACTACTAAATGAACTCACTAAAGTTGCAGGATACAAAATCAGCACTGAAAAATCAGTTGCATTTCTATACACTAACAATGAATTATCAAAAAAAATTAAGAAAACAATCTTATTTAACAATAGGAAAAAAAGAATAAAATACTTAGAATTTAATATAACCAAGGAGGTAAAAGCTCTGTGATCTAAATACTATAGAACATTGATGAAAGAAATAGAAGATATATAAATGGAAAGACATCCCATGTTTGTGTACTGGAAGATTAACATTATTAAAATATCCATTTTCCCCAAACAATCTATAGATTCAGTGCAATCCTTGTCAAAATTCCAAAGGCACTTTTCAGAGATAGAAAAAGCAATCTTAAAATTTGTATGGAACTACAAAAGACCCTGAATAGCTAAAGTATTCTTGAGCAAGAACAAAGCTGGAGGCATCATACTTCCTATACAACAAAGCTAAAGTAATCAATAGCATATAGTACTGGCATTAAAAAAAGCCATCTTGACTACTGGAACAGAATAGAGAGCCTAGAAATATGAATGGTCAATAGGGACATGAAAAGATGTTCAACATCACTAATCATAAGGGAAATACAAATCAGAACCACAATGAGATTATTTCCTAACATCTGTTAAATGGCTATTATATGTCAAACAATACAAACAGTAACAAGAGTTGGTGAGAATGTGGAGAAAAGGAAACACTTGTGCACTGTTGGTGGGAATACGAATTGGAACAGCCATTGTGAAAAACAGTATGGAAAACTATTTAGCCGTATCTAATAAAGATGAGCATTTTTATTCCCTAAAACAATATCAATTCCATTTCCAGCTATATGCCCAACATAAATAAGTACTTACATCTTAACAGTACAAGCACAGTAATATTTATGTCAGCATTCTTAATAGTAGCCCCAAACTGGAAATAATCCAAATGTCTGTCAGCAAGATAATTTATAAATATGTTATATACTACCTTACAATGAACAATAGTTGATCAACTGCTGCACAAAACCATTATGGATGATTTCCATAAAGTTAAGAAAAAAATGGAAACAGTACTTACTATGTGTTTCCACTTATAGGAATTTCAAAAATAAACAAAACTAATCTTTGATAATGGAGGTCAAAAGTGTAGTTATCATTGGATGTGGTTATCAACCCATTACAAAGGCACAAGGAAGTTTGCTGGGGTTTTGGAAATATCACATATAAACCTGGATGATATTTTCTTACAATATATATAAATATTAATTGGAATCACACTTAGGATGCATGCATTTTGCTGAACTTGATTTATACCTCAATACATAGAGAAGAAACTAAACAAAATAAACAAAATAAATGTCAGATGCAGAATAACATTTTATTATTTTTATGATACTATCAAAGTGAGAGTTCAAAGTAACGTATTAGCTTCAGAGAAGACTGTATTTTTAAGAAAGAGGGGAAAAGATTATTGTACTCAATTTTAAAGAAATGGTATTAATTTAAATATCAGGCATCAAATCCTACACAAATACAATACTCATGAAGAAGCTGACAAAAAATATTGTATAACTGTATAAATTAAGCACTATAGATAAAGTTGTTTAAATTATATTTTGCTCAGGAGTAGTAAATATATCTCATCTAAGTAGTTGTTTAGACAAACAGCTCACAGCAGACATAGTTTATGTAAGGCATAAGTTTATGTAATTTATAATCTACTTTTGAAACCGAAGTGGAGACTTGTTTCTTTATTACTTATTCATAAAAGTGGAAATACCATAGAGAAAGAAAGATGACTACTTCTTTTATTTTTAACAAATGTTTTCAATATATTTCAGAAACTATTTTTCACATTTCATTTGAAAATATCTCAATTTCTCCTGTTAACAATTTTTAACAGCTTTATTGAGATACACAAAGAACTACACGTATTTAACATGTAGAATCTGATGAGTTTGGATATATGCAAACACCTGTAATACCATCAGCACAATCAAGGGAATAGATATATCCAACACTGCACACTGCCCCGCAGCTCACAACCTCCATCCCCCCGCCCCAGCCCAGCCATAGTTCCTGATATTTTATAAAAATTTTTTCTCTTTTACGAGACTTAACAGATCCGAATAAAGTTTCTAAACACTGGAAAGAGGTATTATCAGAAACTGAAAGGAATTCTTCACATGAAAACTCATGTGATAAAACTGTAAGAAAGAATACTGATTAGCCATATTTTAAATATTTTAATTATTTTTACCTATGTTAAAGGTTCCAAGCTCAGTTACCTTTAGAATATGGTAATCTTAGTGTTTTCTCTGTTACCACGACCATAGCACAAAACTAATTCAATAAAAATATAAATTATTTTATTATTCTTTATATGTTATTCATTGCATTTATTATTTAGTCATACAAAATTAAAATTAAAGCAATACAGAAAACAAAGCAATTAATTGAATTACTGTATTGCGCAAATAGAGTTGGAGGTAAAAATTCAGACATCAATTCAGTATTTCCATAATAAAGGTTTTATTGATATTACCTTAACAGTATATATCAGGTCAAGGCTCTGTTCATGTGCTCCATGGAACTGTAACATAAAAACTTTCATTCAACATTCATTGATTATGTATTAAGCATTTACTATGTGCCAGGCACTGTTCTAGGCACTGGGGAAACTGAAGTGAAGAAAAACTTTCTGCCCTCATGAAACTAAAATTGAGAGCTAGATAATAAACAAATATACACAAATTAAATAAGTGATATTAGTATAAAAATACATTTGGCACAGAATGATCTGGAGTAGGAAACGTAGTTTTTCAAAAAAATTTACTCTTTATACAATATCTATACACACTGAGAGCTCAGTTCTCAGTGTGTATAAAAGGGATAAAACAAAAGCCATATGACTAGTGAGGAACATTTCAGTTTGAATGAACAGTGATTTCTTAAAAGTTCTGAGGTGGGAGAGGGAAGTCCAGTTTTGGCTAAAGTAAAGTGAGGGAAGTGAACAATGGTAGTTACCTATCATGGCTCGAGAAATTTAACTTTTTTTTCTGGTTATTAAAACTCTACCTTATAAACTAAAGCAATATTTTTAATTGTAAATTTTTCAATTTTCAAATAATATGGGTAAGATAAACAAAACTTTTCTTCAAACTCTTATTACAATTTGTCAATGAAATGTTTCCATTTTTTAAATCTAGAATTCTTCAGTGATGTTGATCCACTTTGCCCCAATAAATACATTAACATTCTTTTTTTAAAAAATAAATTTATTTATTTATTTTTGGCTGCATTGGGTCTTCATTGCTGTGCGTGGGCTTTCTCTCATTTCGGCAAGTGGGGGCTACTCTACGTTGTGGTGCGCGGGCTTCTCATTGCAGTGGCTTCTCCGCTTCGTTGCGGAGCACGGGCTCTAGGTGCGTGGGCTTTAGTAGTTGTGGCATGCGGGCTCAGTAATTGTGGCGCACAGGCTCATTGCTCAGCGGCATGTGGGATCTTCCCTGACCAGGAATGGAACCCGTAACCCTTGCATTGGCAAGCGGATTCTTAACCACTGCGCCAGCAGGGAAGTCAACATTTTTATCTTGAGGGACTATTTTTTCAAGAATAAGTTCACACATCAATCCCATCACAGCAAAGGGAAAGAAGTATAGAATTAGAGGAAGACTATGAAAGGTATTTTATGTTACCAAGATATGAATACTGACACCTCATTTTAAAACACAAGGCTGACTGAAAGCCCACAACATAAAAATTATTTCATTTAATAAATCAGGAAGTCCTTTATTCCTCCACATTATGAAAATCAAATATTTATTCACATCATTTTATTTTTCGTCATTCACGTTAATGAGATGACCTGCCGAAACTAGCAATACATTGTATCCTACTTCCTGTATCATTGGATTATGTCTTTCATTAGTGAATGGCTTGAATTACAGAATATTTCAAAATAATTTGACTGTCTTAACTAAAGTTATTTCTACTTAAATTATCACATAGATTATACAATGATGTATGTATTTTAATCACCTCTGACTTTGTTTTCTTATTAATTTATTATACTCATGAAAATCCAAAACACCTTTAATTCTTTTTTTTTTTTAAATAAATTTATTTATTTATTTATATTTATTTTTGGCTGTGTTGGGTCTTTGTTTCTGTGCGAGGGCTTTCTCTAGTTGCGGCGAGCGGGGGCCACTCTTCATCGCGATGCGTGGGCCTCTCACTCTCGCGGGCTCTCCCGTTGCGGAGCACAGGCTCCAGACGCACGGGCTCAGTAGTTGTGGCTCACGGGCTTAGTCGCTCCGCGGCATGTGGGATCTTCCCAGACCAGGGCTCGAACCCGTGTCCCCTGCATTGGCAGGCAGATTCTTAACCAATGCGCCACCAGGGAAGCCCCAAAACACCTTTAATTCTTAAAAGATAAACCAGAATAATCTTTACAAAGAAATTATGTTAAAGAATAATATGTCCTAATAAAACAGTCAATTACAACTCGGTGATTCACTCTTATGATCACTTATTGGCTGAGAAGTTGTCAGGAAATAGCAAAGAGCTAATTTCAAAAGACAATGATGTTACTTCACTGTAACACACTGAAACCTCATTCTGAACCATCTCTCACGATATGCTATACTATTTACTACTTTATACATATATATAATGTTTCACTAAAACAATTAATTTTGCATGTTGAAATAGCTATGCATCAATGATGTCTATGCATCATTTTGAGGATCAATAATTGAAAATAACTGATTGCAGCTACTGTACATTTTCCCAAATTAATTATCATTTAAAAAAATATTTATTCAGAGTTTAGAAATAAAATAGACTTGCAAATACTAATCATTAGAAAGCCCTCTGGAAATTGTAAAGCATGTAATATGTTCCTGTCATTCAGAAGAGCCTAACAAGCAATTTTATAAAGAGGCTTTCCACAGATGAATTTGCCTTTTTTCCCCGTTCCTAGGACCATTTATTACTATAGTGAAAAAAAAAGTTAGTGTGATATCTGGTAAAATGTCAAAAATTATTACAAAGCTACAGTAATTATGGGAGCGCAGCATTGCAAAGGAAGAGATAAATTAATCAATGGACCAAAATTCAAAATCCTGAAATGCATGAAAACTTGACATGTTAAGAGACATGAAGTGAAAAATTAATGGCAAATAATGCATTTGAAGAATCCATATTAGAAAAAAAATGATTAGACCCTCTACCTTACACCACACAAAACACAGTTAATGACCTAAATGTAAAAGTCAAAACAATAAGGGTCTCAAATAATAATACAGGGCATAATGGGATGGGTAATTTTATTTAATAAAAAGCTCTAAAATACAGAAAAGGATGGAAAAATTCAACTCTACTAAGATTACAAACTTTATTCATAGAAGTACCTAAAAGAGAGTAAAAAGAGAAACAACAGAGGGCAGAAGACATTCCAATTCATATAAGCATTCAAGTACTTATATCCCAAATACATAAAGATATCCTACAAATCAATAGGAACAATGGAAAAAAGGTATTCAAGAGACACTTCAAAAAATAGAAATCCAACGGCCAAGAAACATTAAAAAATTCTTTAACTTCCCTAGGGATGTATAAAACAAAAACATGACATTGTTTTATTATATTTCCACCAGTTTAACAAAATGTAAAATGGGTGAACAGCTTTGTGGATCAAAGGTAATTCTCATATCCAGAATTGGGGTAGGGGAGGATTGTATATAAAAACAGAAAACAACTCAAGTATCTAACTAAATAAGAATGGACAACATATTTGAGGATATCAAATAGGAAAATAATAATTCTGTTCACTTAAAGTCCAAAAATAGACAAGTGAAAATACATTGTTTAGGGATGCCTATGAAAATAATAAAAGTCCTTTTTTTAAAAAAGCAAGAAAAATGACTACCACTAAGTCAGGATATGACCTGTGGTGGAAGGACAGAGATGGAGATAGAATACTTGGGATATAAAGTGCGTCAGGACTGATGCATTTTTATTTCTGATCTATGCTGGGCTAAGAAGGTTTACTTATTTAATCAAAATTTTAATCACACAGGGATTTATCTTATATATTTAACCTGTACACACAGACACACACACACATGCACATTTCTGTTTCTACATAATTTTCACAATTAAAAATTTTAAGAGAAATAAAAGAGAGAAAAGAGAGCAAAAGTAAGGGGTAGGGAGATAGCAGAAGATAAAATGGAGACTATAGGTATCAATAATTTATTTGGGAACATATTCTTTAAAGGAAGAAAATAAATTATGCAGGACCTAAAGGGTAGTAGGTTGAAGAAAACATGGTTTTAGATTCATGGGAAATATCTGATAGTAAGGGGAAAGCATTGATAGACTGAAGTCCTTATGTAGGCAAGAAGAAATTGCATATGGTCCCCTTCTGATAAGTCATTGCTACTATCATGGGCAGTTTACCCATAATAATACTAGTAAAAGCAGCATATAAAGACGCAGATATGGGGAAATATACAGCTCATGTCTGGGGAGATAATATTATAAGCACTTTAAAATTCCCCATTTCCAATTTTGAATGGTTTTAGGAGCCCCCTGTGGATACCAAAATCCATGAATGTTCAAGTCCCTTATATAAATTGGTGTAGTATTTGCAATTAACCTACATAATCCTCCCAGATACTTTAAATCATCTCTAGTTTACTTATAATATCTAATACAATATAAATGCAATATAAATAGTCACTGGCATATGGCAAATTCAGGTTTTGCTTTTCAGAATTTTCTGTAAATTTTTTGGAATATTTTCTATCCATGATTAGTAGAGTCCACAGATGTAGAAACTCTGGATATGGATGACCGATGATATATTAAAATATATTAACTTTAAAACTGTATAAACTATCAGTAGTTTTAAAAATCGTAGTGGAAATAAACTTGAAAGAAAGTATAGGAAACCTATGAAACAAAGAATACACACACACACACACACACACATGATACAAATCCTTTATCAGATATGTGATTTGCCAGTATCTTTTTCTCGTGTGTGGCATGTCTGTTCATTTTCTTCACAGGGTCTCTCACAGAACAGAGCAAACAGTTTTGACTTTGATAAGTCTAATTTATCAAGCTCCCCACTGCCTGTGGGTGGTAATTTTAGTGTTTCATCTGAAAATTCATCACTATACTACCATACGGAAAACCTAAGGTCAAGTAGATGAATGCATATGGGGCTTTTGGGAAGTTTTATGTTTAATTATGTTGAGGGTCCTTTTGTTTTGCTTTGTTTATGAGAAAACAATATTTCTCCATCAATATACTGTCAAAACTATGTTGGCTATATGGTGTGGATGTATTTCTGACGTCTCTATTCTGTTCCATTGATACATATGTCTATGCTTTTGCTAAAACCACACAATCTTATTACTGGAGCATTATAGTAATGCGTTGAAATTGGATAATGTGAATCCTATGACTATGTTCTTCCATTTAAGAATCATTAAGGTTATTCTAATTATTTTGCCATTTAATATACATTTTAAAATTAGCTTGCCAATTTTTATTTACTCTGAAGAAAAGACTGAGGACCTATGAGATATTAAAAATATTGTCTTCCAACCTATGAACATTGTTTCTCCATTTATTTAGATTTTTAATTGCTTTCATCAATGTATTGCATATAGATTCTACACATATTTTGTTAGAATTATATCTGAGTACTTCATTTTTGGTAATACCATAAATGATATATTTAACATAGATATTTCTATTCATGTTATATATGTATATGTATACCCATATATATCTGTATTTTAATGTCTCTATATAGGAAAAAATTGACTTTTGTATGTTGATATTTTATCCAGCAACCTTGCTAAATTCACTTATTAATTGCAGGAGCTTGTTTGTGGATATTAAAACTTTTTAAAATAGGCAATCATCAAAAAAAAAAAAATAGGCAATCATCATCTGTGAATAAAAAATAATTTTATTTCTTCTTTGCCAATATGTATGCCTTTTATTTATTTTTCTTGTGTTATTTCACTGGATAGAATTTCCAGGACAATACTGAATAGGAATGCCGAGAAAGGACATTCTTGCCTTCTTCTCCATATTAAAGAGAAAGCATTTGATCTCTCTCCATTGTGTTAGCTGTAGTTTGACTGAAGACGTCTTTTATTAGGTTACTAAAGTTTCCTCTACAGCTAGTTTTCAGAAAATGTTTAGTATGGATAAAGTTGATTTTTTTTCAGATATTTCCTGCATCTATTGAGATTATCATATGTTTTCTTATTTAGCATATATATATATATATATATATATATATATATAAAATGAATTACATTGATTTATGAGTGATAACGAGAATTTCATTCTTAGGATGAACTCCATTTGTTTGTGATTTAATATTCATTTTAAATATTGCTGGATTTGATTTGCTACTATGTCATGAGAATTTTTACATCTACATGCCTGAAGAATGTTGGTTTATAGCTTTCTTTTCTTGTATTTTTCTTCTGTTTTCTATTTTCTGGAATACACTGCTTGGAATTGTCATTATTTCTCCTTAAAAACTTGGTAGAGTGCATCAGTAAAATCATCTGGACCTGCATGCATTTCCTTTGTTTAGAGAGGGAGAATGTGGGAGTTAGGAAGTTTTAAACTACAGATTCAATCACCTTAGTGGTTATAAGATTATTTCAGTTATCTATTTCTCCTTCAGTGATTTTGTAGTTGTGTCTTTCAAGAAATTGGTCCTTTTCGTCTAAGTTGTCAATTTTATAGACACTGAGTTGTCCATAGAATTTCCTTTTCCTTATTACTTTTTTAAGATACATAGAATTGATAGTGAGGCCACCTTTTTCATTCCTGATATTGGTAATATGGGTCATCTCTTTTTGCTTTTTTCCCCTTATCAGACTGTCTAGAGGTTGTGAAATTTTATTTATCTTTTCCAAGAATCAGTTTTTGGTTTCCTTCATTTTCTATTTTTTTAATTAATTGTATTGGCTTGTATTTATTCTTTATTGTTTTCCTCCTGTTTCTTTGGGTTAATTGTTCTTCTTTCTCTAGTTTATAAGAAGGAAGCTTAGGTTACTGGTTTTAGATTTGTTTCTTCTTTTTTTCTTTAAATAAAAGAGTGTAGTTCTACAAATTTCCAAGTATTGTTTTAATAAGTTTTGATATAATTTATTTTATTTTTTATTATATACATTTTTTTTTCTAAATTTCCCTTGAGACTTCCTCTTTGATACAAGTGTTATTTAAAGTTTTTTTTTAAACTTCCCAATATTTGGAAATTTTCAAGGTATTTACTATCATTCAGGAACTTTTAAAAGGGAACATCATTAGGAATGTGAACATATAAGAGGCACTTGGATTTCAGAAACTTAATAGTAATCCACGATGACCTTTACATTTATATATATTAGAAATCTGTGATTGTTCTGAGGCAAGAATTTGAATTATAATGTAAGATCACGGTACAGAAATTATTTAGCTAGTGAGAGTCTAGCAGACTGTCAAACTCTACATCTTATCTTGATTTTGTTGTTTAGAAGAGTCACATTTTCCATTGATATTTACAAAAATAGTGTTTGTAAATACACTCCAATTAACTGTCAGTGATCTACTGTGGTGAACTCAGAATCAATCCCAACTGTATAAATTGCTTAATAATTAGGGAAATAATAAATTTCTGATAGTAACACAAAAATTTTTAAGAAAATACAGGGAAAATATAGCCTAACTGGTTTGGAAGGAGGAAAAAAATACATCAGAAAAAGCCTGACATTTTATTATTGAAAAAAAAATATACATGAGAAAGGACTGAGAAAATAAAAAGCAGGTTCCTAAATTTACCTGTTTTTTATAGGGAAAGGAGAAGTGTTAGTGAAGGAAAGAAAACAAGAAAAAAAATGTCTTCTGTCCTCTTATTGTGATTAGAGATGGAGAGAAGAAAGATCTCATAAGGCATAACATAAGGCAGATAGGTAGTGAGATTTGCAAAGCATGTGTCTCAGAATCACCTGAGGGCCTGTTAAAAATGCAGAGTTCTGGGTCTCAGTCCAAGCCTACTGAATCAGATCCTCTGGGACATTTGGCCTAAAATCTGCATTTTAACAAGATCTCTGTGTGTTTTATATGCACATTAAATTTGAGTAGCAGTAGTTTAGGCAGAAATTTGTCAGAGAAACCATTTTGTGAGGAAGGACTGGGCTGCCTTTCGAGAGATTTTTTTGGTAAGGACCTGACTATGAATTCAATTGGGATGAACCCTAGGGACATATTTGGAGTTATTTAAATCCTGCAAAGTAAGGAGTTTGATGTGTGCTGCAGATCAGCACATGGGTTTAATTTATTTTGGATACTATCAGGAGAAGAAAGAAAAGAACTAATAGGAAAACTTTGGGTATTTTCTTCAAATGAGCTGAGCTGAAGTAATGTTCTTTTTTCTTTGGAATAAGATAGAGGCTAGAGGAATTGTTTTGTTCTGCTTACAAACTTACTATAATAAACTAAGAATATCCATAAAAATAATACATTGGCCTTTGGATTTGATTAAGCAATATGAATAAGAACTTTTACTAAGGCAAGGAGGGTGCAACAAGATATGAAATATGGGCTAAGATAATCTCTTTCCAACTTTGGAAACTTCAGTTCAAAGCCCCAGGACTCTTAGTCCAGCCCAGGGCCCCTCTTTAGTTATTTTTTTTTCCCCACCAGCCCAAGGATGATTTAATGTCCTAAATGGGCATTGCTACCCAATTTCCCACCAGATTCCTCTGTAGCACAGTATGATGTGGAAAGATCCACTGTACTTCCAAACCTGCCCCTTCCTGCTGAGTCTGAAGAAATTCAGAATCTCTTAGTTTTAAAGACTAGTAACTATAAAGGACCTAGAAATTTTTAACAAAAGTAACAAATTATTGATAATTTAGAGAACCATGAGAAAAAGTAAAACTAATTTGTTCTCCTTAGATGTCACCCAAATTAAAATGGAATTAGGATTTCTCTTCATACCTAAACTAAATTTATTCACATTGATTTCACAAATATTCACTGAGTATGCAGCAGGATGATTTCTCAAGGTGTTAGTAGTAATTTGTTGCTGTACATATTTCCCTTACATTCCCCCAGCATGCTCCACTTCAATCAGGTAGCCAGATTTTGTGTTGTCTCAGTGAAAGGGAGATTAGAAACAGAGATGGAAATAAAGCTTTGTGACCACCTAGAGGGGTGGGATAGGGAGGGTGGGAGGGAAACGCAAGAGGGAGGAGATATGGGGATATATGTATATGCATGGCTGATTCACTTTGTTATAAAACAGAAACTAACACTACATTGTAAAGCAATTATACTCCCATAAAGATGTTAAATAAATAAATAAAAATAAAGGTTCTTGAAGGACAGTCTCCTTCTACGATAGCTGTTATGCTCAGTTCTGACACCCTAGGGTAGGGTTATTCTAAAATTGATGGGGGTGATGGGAAAAAAGCAAGCAGGAGAAAGAGAGGAGATATCATACTGGGAAGGAAAAAAAGCTTGATAGGTCTTATGATTACCAGCCCTACACACCTCTTTATTTGCATGCCTTAGGCAAGGAGAAATGACAAAGGGAAATGGATGGCTCAGTGGTTGTCCTATTAGGCTGGACCTTGAGCATCATGTTTCCTACATCAGCCACCAAGCACAACATAGGAACCTCATGCCTTAGCACTTAAAAGGTTTATGTGTGCTAATATCATAGGATTCTCAGAGGCAAGAGATATGGAAAAAATCTGGGGGCATCAGTCTTTGTTTTGCTGTGCAGATCTTTGAAGAACATTGAGTGAGTGTAGGTAGAGAGGACTCTCTATTAAATATTTTATAATATATTTCTAGTCAATCAGTATTATGCAAGCTCAGAGTAAAATTAATTTTACTTCATGGAACAAATGTAACATTTTACACACTCCAAACCATGGTTAAATTCCATACCTTTGCACATCAGTCAAAGTATTATGTAAGGTAATACAGGGAATGAAAAAGCATATTCCTCATTCTCAAATAAATAACACAAAAAAGTGAATGTTTGTTATGGCATGGTAGAAGTATAAAAAAATATGAACCAAACGTTATAGGGACACAGTGAGAGAGGGAATACAGATATAGTTCTAGAGAATAATATGTTTTTTGTCTTGAGAAACAACCCAACCAACTCTTGTCTTGGGAAACATTACAAATAGGTTAAATGAGGCTCAATATATATTATAGTTTAGTAACTTAAGTTGAGGTCAACATACCTTTTACTTGATCTAAGAGAATGTCTTTCCCAGTGTTAGAAATAGGTTAAATTCAGCCCTTTGTGGAACCTGTTATCTAATCATTTCTCCAAATCATTTCTCTCAGATGTCAATACTATATCATTACAATTTCCTCTATTTCCACCCCCACCTCAACCAGCACCACCAATACTAATGCTCTCACCACCACTAACACCATTACGAGCACTGCCAGCACTGTTATCACTCCTACCATCACCACTGTTACCACCACCACCACCACCCCACAGTCTAACAACCTGATTACAGACTATTCTGGGCCTCTATGCTTAGAATAACACAGAAGTCTTAGAGGCCACCGTAGCTTTTGTTTCCAGTATACGAGAAGCTTTGAAGTTTAATCTGAAAATGTCCCTTCATTTTTGTCTCAATATTTGTGTTATTAATCGAATTTAGCTCACATAAATGTTCCTATAACTTAGTACAACTGGAAGACAATTCTTTTCAGTCTTGTTCAGCATAGTCACTATTTCGTTGTTCCTGTTTATTTATGTAGTTGATATAATGTTCTGCATTTTATTAGCCCACAAATTCAGATGTGCAACAAGAAATTTATGCGACTTCTACATTTGACTATGACCATATTGGAATACCCCCTGCAGAAAAACACCTATAAAACTATAAAATACAAAACACCTATAAAATACAAAAGCAACTCTCTGAAAGTACTGGGAAGTGAACAAAAACAAACTGCCTATTGAAGAGTGAGTACATGAAAGAGACAATAGAAGGAGCTATACAAGTAAATTCTCCCTGCACAGTTTTAGCCTATAGCTAGCAGCTCATGAGGAAGACACAGTTTGTGGAAGCACATATGGGAAAAATGTACAATATTCCTTGAATGAGGAGAGAAAAGTTTGAATACCATGAACACTGAAGGGAGTGAAGGAATCCTGGAAAAGAAAGGACCAGAGAAGAAAATATCAAGCTCAGCCAAGAAAATTACCTTCCGAAACAAAGAAAAGAGCACTCTTGAAGAACTACACAATACAGCATTTCCCCAGTCTAATATTCATAATGTGTGGGATACTATGCAAAAATACATTCTCAAGAAAAAAGACAATCTATAAAGTGTGACTGTGTGATGAACCAGATGTTTCAATAAGCTCCCAAGTATTTAAAAGCATCTATTTTAACTATCCCCAATGTAGGAAAATAAATCATGTTTAATAAATGGTAATCTCAACAGAGAGATAGTGGATTTCAGCTGATAATTACAAACAATTACAAAAAAGAATTCTATAACTGAGAAATTTTAAAAAGGTAGGTGATTTTACAGCCAAATTGAAATAACACAGTAAAGAGAAATAGAATTTGAAGATAGATTAATAGAAAGTATAGAAGTAAATACTAGACAGAAAAAATGAAAAAATAAAGAACAGAGCCTTGGGGACCTGTTAGATGATGGCAAAAGATCATTGGACATTTTATACACACATGGGCATAACACATATGTGTAACTGGAATATCACAAAGAAAAGAGAGAATAAGAGAGAAAGGGGCAAAACAATTTAAGATAATATTCTGCAAACTTTTCCAAATTTGACAAGAAATTTCCATATCCAAGGTGCTAAACAAATGTCAAACATAATAAACAAAAAGAAGCTCAAAGTTGTCAACATCACAGTCACACTGTTGAAAGCCAGAGTGGAAGGGCAAATATTAAAAGTGGCAAATGAAAAATGACACATACATACGAGGGACAGTGATATGATTAATTGCTAACTTTTCATCAAAATCCATGAAGCATAGAACAAGTTAATGTGTTAAAAAGATAAGTCAGCACAGAATTCTATATCCAGTAAAAATGTATTTCAAGAAAGAAGATTTATTATTCATATTTTCAGATAAAGAAAACTAAGATAATTAAGTTTCAGCAGACTTGAACTATAAGAAACAATGCAGGAGGCCTTCTTTGGACAAAGGAAAAATGATGCCAGATACAAACTCTAATCTTCAAAAAATAAAGAATTTTTTGTAATGATAAATATCTGAGCAAATCCAGAAAAATATTTCTTTCTTTTGGTTTTTTCCCTAATAATTATTTCTTTTGTGACCATAGAGCTGCTAAAAATTATACTATTATATTATTACCTTGTTATGTTTATAATTTATGTAGGGGTAATGCATGTAAAAATATGTTAAGGTATCAAAGTAATTCATTCAGACAAGAGATATTGTGTGGGATAACTAGATGGAAAATAATGAATCTTGACTCTCCTCACACCATACAAAAACTTAACTCAAAATCTGTCACTGACACATTTCTCCAAAGAAGACATACAGATGGCCAACAGGCACATGAAAAGATGCTCAACATTACTAATTATTAGAGAAATGGAAATCAAAATTACAATGAGGTACCACCTCACACTGGTAAGCATGGCCATCACTAAAAAATCTAAAAATAACAAATGCTGGAGAGTGTGTGGAGAAAAGGAAACCCTCCTACATTGTTCGTGGGAATGTAAATTGGTGCAGCCACTATGGAAAACAGTATGGAGTTTCCTCATAAAGCTAAAAATAGAGTTTCCATATGACCCAGCTATCCCACTTCTGGGCATACATCCAGACAAAACTGTAATTTAAAAAGATACATACAACCCTACGTTCATAGCAGCACTATTTACAAGAGCCAAGACATGGAAACAACCTAAATGTCCATTGACAGATGAATGGATAAAGAAGATGTGGTACATATATATAATGGAATACTACTCAGCCATAAAAAAGAATGAAATAATGCCATTTGCAGCAACATGGATGCAATTAGAGATCACCATACTAAGTGAAGTAAGTCAGAAAAAGACAAATACCATATGATATCACTTATATGTGGAATCTAAAATATAACACAAATGACCTTATCTATGAAACAGAAACAGACACACAGACATAGAGAACAGACTTGTGGTTGCCAAGTGGGAGGGAGGTGGGGGAGGGATAGATTGGGAGTTTGGGATTAACAGATGCAGACTATTTTATATAGAGTGGATAAACAACAAGTTCCTACTGTATAGCACAAGGAACTATATTCAGTATCCTGTGATAAACTGTAATGGGAAGAATAGGAAAAAGAATGCATATATATGTATAACAGAATCAATTTGCTGTGAAGCAGAAATTAACACAACGTTGTACATCAACTATACTTCAATAAAATGATTTTAAAAAATTGTCACTGACCTAAACATAAGAGCTAAAACTATTACACTTTAGGAAGAAAAGGCAAGTAAGTGTTTGTCACATTCGATGAGGCAATTTAAAATAATTTTAAACCAGGGAACATAAACCCAATCTATAAAGGAAAAAATAATGATAAAATGGTCTTGATCAAGTTTAAAACCTTCTTCTACCTCCTCTTTCTCCTCTCCAACCCAATAGGGCTCACTTATATTTCACAGCAAGAGGTATACCAGGTTTGTCATCCGGTGCCTTCTTGGATACTTTTATGGGTCTTATGTGGGAAGCCATTTCTTTAAATAATTATTGTAGAATCAAAGGTTCTTGTTCAGAGAAAATATATCATTTACCAGTTGATGTGTTCCCTTTCATCTGCCAGACTATGCTGAGCAGAAATATACCAGGGCAGTAGAATCATATTTCACTTCATTTATTATAATAATTCAAAATATCATAATAAGCCTGACATTTTTAAAGCACATATGTCAGGCTGTGTTACACTTTTATATTAACTATGTCTAATCATCACAAAAATTGTATGAGATAAAAGTCCTTATCCAATTATAGCCTGAATTGTGTGCCTCTAAAATTCAGATGTTGTAGCTCTAAACTCCAGTACCTCAGAATGTGGCTACACTTGGAAATTGTTTTCTTAAAAGAGGTAATTAATTTAAAATAGGGTCAAAAATAAAATAAAATAGATTCATTAGGGTGGGTCCCTAGTCTTGATCTTGGACTTCTAGCCTCCATAATTGTCAGAAAATAAATGCCTGTCTTTAAGCCATTTAGTCTGTGGCATTTCATTATGGCCACAGCCCTAGTAATCTAGTACATTCTCATTAATAGAACAAGTATAAGAAATATAAAACAAGGGGCAGTTCAAGATGGCAGTGTAAGAAGAGCCTGAACTTACCTCCTCCCATGGACACAACAAATATACAGCTACATATGGATCGATTCTCTCTGAAAAGAACCTGAGAACTAGCTCCACAATGCAGGAAAAGAAGGACCACATGGAGACAGATAGGAGAGGCAGAGAAATACTCTTACCAAAAACCTTACCTCAAGCAAGGTGGCACACAATAGGGAATGATCTCAGCTCACAGGACTTCTCTCAGAGGAATGATGTATTGGCACCTAACATCAGGCACCTCGGCCCCTGGGATCTATACTGGAGAAACAAGCCCCCAAAACATCTGGCTTAGAAAACAAATGAAGATGATGTCCAAGGATCCCAAACCATTTCTGCTGGCACAGGTGGGTAAGCTTGGACCCAGGGGAAAGCAATCATGACACTATCCCACTGCACTGCTGAAGCTAACAAGCTCTAGTGGTTACAGTACTCTCCTGCTCCCTGGCTGAGGTGGGCAAGCACAAATGGCTGAGGCATTCTCTTGCTCCTTAGCTAAAGTCTGCAAGTATGGACAGCTGACATGCTCCCTTACTCTCTGGCTGGGGGTCTTGTCATTCTCCTGCTCCAAGCCTAAAGCTGATGTGGGCATAGAAAAGGCACCCTCATACTACATTGCTGAAGTCATTTTCCCTGCTGCCTTCCTGAAGCAAAAGAGCAAGCCCCACCCCTTACACTCCCCAGCTACCTGCCTAAAGACAGCAAGCATGCAATCCACACAGAGGATACTCCTTGGTCACCAGGCCTTGGTGGCCAAGGGGGCTGGAATTCCTGACCTCCTTGACACTGTAACAATCTAAAAAAAACAGTTCTTGGCAGGCCACCATGAACAGGGCACTGCAAAGGGAGCAGAGTGAAACACAATCCAGTCTTCCTGTGAGAAATGCTTGTTTATTTACCCTTGAACTTCACCCTAAAGGGGAGGCTTCAGGTTTCCCTCACATCTAGAGGCCAAGGAGGTGCTCCCGGAGAACAAATGCAGGGAGGCACCATCCTTGTGTACCCCCTAGCCCTTGCTAGAGCTCAATGAGACTCCCCAGAAAGGAGCTTATACCCTGGCCAGAAGCTCCCCCTTTTTTGGAAACTATTGCCCAGGTGACACCTCCAGATCTCCTGGAGGCTGGCAGGGATTAGGATTGAAGCCCCACAGGACTGTATGTATCTGCATGTGTTACTAGCTGCTACCTGAAGGTCTGGCATCCAATCAGCCTGACACTAGGCATTAAATGAGATTCCTCCCCTTGAAACATGGATTGGTCTTGGCAAACCCCTAACAAAAGGAACACATCAAGAGTAAATCAGGTGGAATTGACAACCTCAAAAATTTGAGAGACAACCAAGAGCTAAGGAAAGGTGGAACGAGAAGGATCATCACCTAAACAAGGCCATTCCTTAAAGACTGAGAGAGGTAGCAGTTTTGTCTAATACATAGAAACAAACACAGAGAGCCAAGAATAATGAGGAAATAAAGAAATATGTTCCAGAGGAAAGACAAGACAAAACCTCAGAAAAAGACCTTAATGATGCAGAGATAAGTAATCCACCTGATAAAGAATCAAAAGTGATGATCAGGGCTTCCCTGGTGGCACGGTGGTTGAGGGTCCGTCTGCCAATGCAGGGGACACGGGTTCGAGCCCTGGTCTGGGAAGATCCCACATGCCGCGGAGCATCTAATAGAGCCCGTGAGCCACAACTACTGAGCCTGCGCGTCTGGAGCCTGTGCCCGGCAACAGGAGAGGCCGTGATGATGAAAGGCCCGCGCACCGTGATGAAGAGTGGCCCCCGCTTGCCGCAACTAGAGAAAGCCCTCACACAGAAACGAAGACCCAACAGAGCCAAAAATTAATTAATTAATTAATTAATTTAAAAAAAAAAGTAATTATTAAAAAAAAAAAAGTGATGATCATAAAGATGCTTACTAAGCTCAAGAGAACAATGAATGAACACAGTGAGAACTTCAACAAAGAGTTATAAAATATAAAAAAGAACCAATCAGAGATGAAGATCACAATAACTGAAGTGAAAAGTACACTAGAGGGAGTCAACAGTACATTAGATGATACAGAAGAGTGGGTCAGCAACCTGGAAAACAGGGTAGTGGATATTACTCAATCAGAACAGAAAAAAAAAAGGAATTTAAAAAATGTGGATAGCTTGACAGACTGAGACAACATCAAGCATACTAACATTGACATTATAAGAATTCCAGAAGGAAGGGGTGCAGAAAACTTATTTAAAGAAATATTGGCTGAAAATGTACCTAACTTGGGACAGGAAACAAACATACAGGCCCAGAAAGCACAGAGAGGCCCAAGCAAGATGAACCCAAAGAGATTCACACCGACACACATTATAATTAATCCCCCACCCCCCAAAACAAAGTCCAGGATCAGATGGCTTCACAGGTGAATTCTACCAAAGATTTAAAGAAGAGTTAATATCTATTCTTCTCTAATTATTCAAAAAATTTGCAGAGGAAGAAACACTTCCAAACTACTTTTATAAGGCCACCATTACCCTGATATCAAAACCAGGCAAAGATACCACGCACACACAAAAATGACAGGCCAACATCCCTGGTGAACATAGATGAAAAACTCCTTAGGGGACTTCCCTGGTGGTGCAGTGGTTAGGAATTCTCCTGCCAGTGCAGGGGACACGAGTTCAAGCCCTGGTCTGGGAAGAACCCACATGCCGCAGAGCAACTAAACCCGTGTGCCACAATTACTGAGCCTGTGCTCTAGAGCCTGTGAGCCACAACTACTGAGCCAGCCCATGTGCCACAACTGCTGTAGCCCATGTGCCTAGAGGTCATGTTCCACAACAAGAGAAGCCACCATGATGAGAAGTCTGCGCACCGCAATGAAGAGTAGCCCCTGCTCTCTGCAACTAGAGAAAGCCCGAGGGCAGGAACGAAGACCCAACACAGCCAAAAATAAAAAAGTAATAAAATAAATTTATTTAAAAAAAAAAGAAATAGCACCCACCTCTTAAAAAGAAAAAAAAAAAAGAAAAACTCCTTAGTAAAATATTAGCACACCAAATTCAACAACACATTAAAAAGATCATATAACATGATCAAGTGGGATTATTTCAAGGATGTAAGCATGGTTCAACATCCACTAATCGATCACTGTGATATACCACGTTAACAAAAAGAAATATTACAATCATCTCAATAGATACAGAAAAAGCATTTGACAAAATTCAGCATCCATTTATTGATATGATAAAAACTCTCAAAAAAGTGGTTACAGAAAAAAAGGTACCTAACATAATAAAAGCCATATATGACAAACACAGCTGACATCATAGTCAATGGTGAAAAGCTTTTCTTCTAAGATCAGGAACAAGACAAAGATGCACACTATCTCCACTTTTATTCAACATAGTATTGGAAGTTCTAACCACAGCAATTTGGCAAGAAAAAGAATAACATGCATCCAAATTGCAAAGAAAGAAGTAAAACTTTTGCTATTTGAAGATGACATGATACTATATATTTAAAAACCCCTAAATACTCCACCACAAATACTATTAGAACTAATGAATGAATTCAGTAAAGTAGTGGGATACAAAATTAATATAGTCATCCATCAATACCCATGAGGTTTCATTTTGGATACCAAAATCTGTAGGTGCTCAAGTCCCTTATATGAAATGGCATAGTACAGTGGGCCCTCTGTATCTGTGGATTCAGAACCAATGGATACACAGAAACAACTGTATATAGAAATCAGTTGTGTCTCTATACATTAATAATGAGTTATCAGAAAGAGAATTTTTTAAAAAAAATCCAGTTTCCAATTGCATCAAAAGATAAAATTCTTACTAATAAATTTAACCAAGGAGGTGGAAAATCTGTGCTCTGAAAACTAATAGACACTGATTAAAGAAATTGAAAACGATGAAACTAAATGGAAAGATACATGGTACTTATGGATTGGAAAAAGTAACATTGTTAAAATGCCCATATCATCCAAAGCAATCTACAAATTAATTGACATCCCTATACAAATACCAATGGCATTTTTCACAGAACTTGAACAAAGAATCTTAATATTTGCATAGAACCACAAAAGACCCCAAATAGCCAAAATAATCTTGGAAAAAAAACAAAGCTGAAGGTATCACACTCTCTGATTTCAAACTATACTATAAAGCTATAGTAATCAGAACTGTATGGTACTGGCATGAAAACGACACATAGATCCATGGAAGAGAACACAGATCCCAGAAATAAACCCATGCATATATGGTAAACTAGTCTATGACAAAGGAGGCAAGAATAAACAATGAAGAATGAAGAATAAACAATGAAGAAAAGACCAGTCTCTTCAATAACTGGTGTTCGTAAAACTGGACAATACATGCAAAAGAATGAAAGTGGACCACTTTGTTACACCATATAAAAAATAAATTCAAGACGGAGTAAAGACTTGAACTTTAAGACCTGAAACTATAAAACTCCTAGAAGAAAACATAGGCTGTGAGCTCTTTGACATCAGTCTTAGCAATATTTGTTTGGACATATCTCCACAGGCGAGGGCAACAAAAGCAAAATTAAGCAAATGGGACTACATCAAACTAAAAAACTTTCTCACAGCAAAGGAAACCATGAACAAAATGAAAAGGCAAGCTACTGAATGGGAAAATATATTTGCATATCATATATCAGATAAGGGGGTTGAAATCCAAAATATATAAAGAACTCATACGACTCAATATCAAAAAACAAAAAAGCTGTTTAAAAAATGGGCAGAGGACCTGAACAAACATTTATCCAAAGAAGATGTATGGATGGCCAACAGGTACATGAAAAAGTGCTTACATTGTTAAAGATCAGAACAATGCAAATCAAAACCACAATGAGATATTATCTCATACCTGTCTGAATGGCTATTATCAAAAAGACAAAAATTATCAAGTGTTTGCAAGAGTGTGGAGAAAAGGAAATCCTCATGTACTAGTGGTGGGAATGTAAAGTGGTGAAACACTATGGAAAATAGAATGGAGGTTCCTCACAAAACTAAAGATAGAACTACCATATGATCCAGTACTTTCATTTCTGGGTATTTATCCAATGAAAATAAAAATCCTAACTCAAAAAGATATATGCACCCCCGTGTACATTGCAGCATTAACAACAGCAAAGATATGGAAACAACTTGTGTCTATCAATAGATGAATGGATAAAGATGTGAGATATATATATATATATATATATATATATATATATATATATATATATATATATATACACACACACACACACACACACACACACTAGAATATTATTCAGCCATAAAAAATAAAAATTTGCCATTTGTGACAACATGGATGGACTTAGAGGATATTATAAGTGAAATAAGTCAGAGAGAGAAAGACAAATACCAAATACCATATGATTTTACTTATATGTGGAATCTAAAAACAAAACAAACAAACAAATAAGATAAAACCGAAACAGACTCATAGGTACAGAAAACAAACTGGTGGTTGCCAGAGGGGAGGGGGTTTGGGCGACAGGCAAAATAGGTGATGGGATTAACAGGTATAAACTTCCAGTTATAAAATAAATAAGTCATGGAGATGTAATATATAGCATAGGGAATATAGTAAATAATATTTTAATAACTTTGTATGGTGACAGAGGTAACTAGCCTTATTGTGGTGACCATTTCAAAATGTATTTAAAGATTTGATCACTGTGCTGTATACCCAAAACTAATATGATTTTTTGTCAATTATACTTCAATTTAAAAAATAAATATAAAGCATCTTGCCAAGTGCATGTCTTCAGAAAACATCTAATTTGGCCTTCCAATTCACATCTGAGATTTCAAAGACAGTATTTATTTTAGTATACTGTCCGCTACCTTTCTTCAGCTCCTTCTTTCATAATAAATACCAGTTTTAAATTTTATACTTCATTGTGAATTTTTTTGTTAAATGTGATGACAGATTAAAATCATAATGGAGTAATCATAGTTCAGACATAAGAAATTGAGTCAGGTAGCCCCTGAGGATCCTGTCTCACACATGTCCCTGTACCGCTTGAGAACTTGAACTTTCTGTGGACTATACCAAACCAAGGACACCAGCCATTTTTAAAACAATATCTGCTAGCTGCAACGTTGTGGCCTCAAGGTCATTCCCGTTGTGACTATGCAGCCATTTTGGATCCCAACCTTTCCTTGCTTAACAAGCACCCTTACTCCTTGCCTCCAATTATAATCCTTAATAAACAACTCATGTAACTAACTGTGGCCTTACAGTTTTTGCCTGTATAAACTTCCTCCATTTTGTGGTCTGGCAGAAGAACACAATTCAAGTGCTTCTTGAATCTGTGTCTCCTGGGCTGCAGTCCTAACAAAGCCCAAATGAATGCCTGTTTCAATCAGGTCTCCATTTCTGAAATTTTGGTTAACCTATGAGAATGGTGTAATATACAAGATCCCCCACTCAACCTACAATGCCTTCCTTTTCCTCCACTCCGACAATGAGGCTAAGTCATATATGGTGGGATAACGACTGAGAAATTAATCTATGACTTGTTCCCACTGCTCTAGGTGTATGGAAGGAATAAGAGATGATCTTCAATCTCCTTTCCTAAAGGGCCTGTTAATGTCCTTAATCCCAAGAAGAAACTTTCTAACGTAAAACATTAGTGTCTCAATAAAAGGGAAACTTAGTCTGGAATTTGTAGTAGCAGGAGGAAGGGTGTCTAGATAGTGCCCAGTAAAAACCTGGAAGAGGATTAAGATTTTGTGGGCCATACTTCCTCACGAGTCCCTGGGAATGACTGCCTCGTGCTGCCTCTTGGGTGGCTGTGCTCAGGGTGCTCTGGCCATCAGCCTTGAAAAGATTACTAGATTTAATCCAGGGAAAAGGTGGCAGAGAAGCCATATTCAAGGTGGCCTGGATCAACTAGCACATCACCTGGGACTTGTGTGATAGATTTAAGGAAAGTCTCCCCTTTGGGTTCTTTTTTGGTTTGTTTTTATTTTTTATTAATTTTTATTGGAGCATAGTTGCTTTACAATGTTGTGTTAGTTTCTGCTGTATAGCAAAGTGAATTAGCTATACATATACATATATCCCCTTTCTTTTGGATTTTCTTCCCATTTAGGTCACCACAGAACACCGAGAAGAGTTCACTATACAACAAGGTATCACCTCACACCGGTCAGAATGGCCATCATCAAAAAATCTACAAACAACAAATGCTGGAGAGGGTGTGGAAAAAAGGGAACCCTCTTGCACTGTTGGTGGGAATGTGAATTGATACAGCCGCTATGGAGAACAGTATGGAGGTTCCTTAAAAACCTAAAAATAGAACTACCATACGACCCAGCAATCCCACTACTGGGCATATACCCAGAGACAACCGTAATTCAAAAAGACACATGCACCCCAATGTTCATTGCAGCACTATTTACAGTTAACCTTTGGGTTCTTAAGTAGTATTCTAAGGAAGAGAAAGTTTTCTTCACTTCATCCAGTATTCCGACTGAAAATGAATTTCACTGCAGCCTAGAGAGTGGGTACATGGAGCAGCTTGAACAGGGTTTCGAGAAATTAAACAGATATGGTCTTTTTTTTTTCACCACGGCATATTTATTGAATATATACTTATTGCATGATTAAGTTTCAGTTCCTTTGACTTGTAATAGCCTTCTGATTCACTCACATAGCATTGTGTAGTAATATGTGGAGAAAAAAGTAGAAGTCAGTAAAGTGAAGTGTGATTTCTTTAAATTACCTTTCCCTTTGTCCTCTGAGGAAAGTGAGATAGATGTTTCTGGCCAAGTGGCAACCAGCAGTCAACTGGGCCATGGGTCACAGCAGAGGATACAAATAAGGATATTAGACTCATCAAAGTGTGTAGGAGGAGTAGGTGGCAGAAAGGTCAACAGTCACTTGAGAGATGTATAGATGAGTCTTATTACTACCAAAATATTTTTAATCAGTATACCTTATTGCCTGGCTATGATGGACAGTAGTTTAATCTATATGTTTATGCTTAGATTGTATTTAGAAAAACCTAAATTTTCTGACTTTCACTGGACAGTAAATCATGCAATAGCCTTGGGTACCAGAGGTAGTCAGGTAGAGTGTTTCAGACTAAGCTCAAAGCTTCTAATGTATTTTTGTTTTCTATTTTAGCACTTGAGAAAATGTATACTTGTCCATTAAATCATTAAGGCTGGGTATTTAAATATACAATGCAGTTCATTCTGTTATTCCATTAGTCCACCATTTACTAAATTAGATCCATATAACATTTGGCTAAATAAGAAAAAAAAAAAAAGAATAAATTAAAATGCTTGATGTGAATAGATGTGATTTAATCACAGCATTCAAAAATCACTTTTGTATTTCTACAAATCTACTAGATTTTTACCTTTATAATATTGAAAATGCATTGATTCATATTATTTAAATCTAGAAAAGTCTATACTGATAATTTAGTCAAACCCCCTCATTTTATAGTACCAGAAAATGAAACATAATACATAATGAGGCTATCAACTTTATAATATACTTTCCTTATGGTAAATTTTCCATATTTCACCTATTTTAATAAAAAAAGCATATTGAACACTATTGGAAGGAGTTTGGGTACTATATGTAAGTTGGATATTATAAATTAGATGCATGTTTAGTCAAACCTAGCAAAGGATCTAATACTTTATATTATATTTACACTTAATTTTTTTTAATTGAGAAGAGATTTCTAAGCCACATTCAGCAGAAGTCTTTTTGTATTTATAGCAAGAGAGGTGGTAGGGACACTAGACAAAAGAAGCTTCAGGCCCTCCACTCGCACTCTAAAAATATGTTCAATATTTGGATAGTTATATGTTACAGTTCTGATGATTACTTTCTTATAACCATATTAGCTTGAATGACCAGTCTTTGAACCTCTTGTTCCTGTCTGTTTTCTATAATGAATTTTCTTGCCTATTTCTTCTTGTAATTTTTAATCCCTGGAAGTTTGCTTATCATTTAATTTCGAAGAGAGATTTATAATCAAGACAAAAGTTCTCAGTTCTTTTAAATCCTTTTAATTTTCATAAAACCCTGTATTGTTTCATTTTTTAAAAAATTTCTTATATTCTTTGTCACCTGATATTAATAAGATAAATTGCTTGTCATACCCCAAGGAAGCGCTTCTCTTTTCCGCTTCTGTGTTTCACTGTGTTCGGCTCTTTCCCTAGAATCACTTGCCACTTCTCTAGTTAACACAAAAGTTACCTCCTCCACCATGATTTTCCCAGTGCCTTTTGGGTTTAAGTACCTGCTGCTCCATCGGGCATTCCTAGTCTCTTTGCTCTCAGCTTTACCATTACATCAAATTACCCAAACCTATGATGAAGTCCCTCACAGCACAGTGTCTGACACTAAACCACATACTATATTGATTATTATATGTCAACATTTGATTGCTATCACAAATTCAGAAACTGTATGTTGACCCTTCTATATATTATTTTTAGATTATGCTGTCTTTTCAGTGCTGATAGGTTTGTTTTGAAGCTGGAAGAGCAAACTAAACACAAAGTACATAAAATAAATATGCATTTAAAAGTAGTTGATATTTCAATTCAATTTTGACCAAAAATGGACAAGTGCCACAGCCACAGCCTGAGGAGAGATCAGGGACTCGGACCCCTAATTCATGAGGGTATGAATCACTCCATTAAGTAACCTTATAAATTAAAAGAATGATAGCTGGGCAAGGGAAATCTTGAATGCATAGTAGAAGAAAGAGAAAATAAACATTTGTTGAGAATTTGAGACTGGCTACAGTGATGGGGCTTCAGGTAGTCCCATTAAGCTAAAGATTCCCCCCAAAATTTATAAACTTTTCCTACATGACTTGCTCTATGAAATAAATGCATGTAAAGAGTGTGATTGATGCATTATAGCAGATGCTGTATTATGCCAAAAGTATCTCTTCGGGACCCAAATATTCATTTCCCAGCTGCCATGAATGTGATTACTGACAATTCATGGAGTCTCTCTTAGGAATTACCCTCTGCCAATTGGAGCTGCCTAACCTAAGTTTACACCACATCTCTGTGTGTGGATTTGCCAATGACTGGGCAATACTGGAAACGTGAGGGCACAAGACCCTTTACCTCTATTCTAGACAATTCTTCGCACTCATGGCAGCTCTAGGGCTCCCCCTGTGGCATCTCCAGAGGCCCCTGTTGTCACCAATGACCATTTTACTGATTCCTACATCACCCTGCTTCCCTCATTCCCTTACAGGTAATGTCCCAAGAACACTCTTCAGTAAACTCCCTGCAGGCAGATCATCATCTCAGAGGTTGTTTTCTAGGAAACTTTGGGACTTTACTTGACCAAAGCACTTTATGAAAGAATGTGTCAGTAAGTCAGAAAACCTGCTGAGCCTAGTGAATGCCAGTACTTCCTCAGGATGGTACTATTCAAGAAGGGCCTGTTGAGTTACACTCCCATTTTCTCATTCTCCGTAACTCCTCCCATAGCATCCTGCAAATTCCCAGATTGGCAAATTGGGGAGTAAGGTAGAACTTCCAGTTATAAAATTAAAGCAAAACAAATAGAAAGGTTCTCCACCTCCCTTATCGCAAGAAGCAGCTTAAAGTGCTTTAGAACAATGAACGTTAATTTGTAAGTGTATGCTAAAGCAGTCATATTAATTACAAAATGAGAGCATTTTAGGGGTCAATGTGACCAGAGGACTTTTCACCTTCTGACCAGTGAAGTCATGGCTTTCCTGGGATTCAACCCAAGCAGAGGTAACAAATTTTCAGAGAAAGTAAAACAATCAAATTGTGTTCTGTTGCACTCAGCACCCAACTTATTCAATCTTGTGGATGGCATCTGGAAATAAAAAAAGTAGTGATGGTATCCATGCAAATTATAGGAGTCTCTTTGCTGAGATACTAATTCTTGAACATTTTATTTTTTCTGGCCCAATTACTGTGAATGAGGTTACTTGAAATGTTTTACAAAGTTCTTGAGTGGTGAAGAAAGACACACCAATTTTCTAAACAAGTAGATAAAGGAATTACAGAATGGACTTTTGAAGACTGTGGAGATAAGGAACAGGTATTAGCAGACAGTGCTAGGGAAAATTAGAACCATTCAAAGATTTTTAAGTGACTTTTATTGTGAAACATTCTTCAGAAAAAGTTGTTTAATTCCTCCACATAATATCATCTTATTCACATTTGGAGATCTAAGACTATCTCAGTACTTTGCATGACATATTTCTAAGACTTAGAGAAATAGAAGAAAATATTTATTAAGAACCCACAAGACAAGGCATACTAAGGTGCTGTTGTTAAGTTCCTCTGAAATGTATTGGCATCATACTACTGACCCTTAACTGCATGCTAAAGTAGACTCTGAAATAGGCAGCAAATTCAAATTAATGACTGAAACTTAAGACAGGATTGTTCTTATTCTCTTAAACCCAAACTTATATACTTTCACTTTTTTATGGGTTTATAATATTAGAACCAGATGTAAATCATAAATTCAGAGAAGATTAACCATACTGAAATTTTAGGCTCTGAAATATGTTTTCTCACCTATGCAATTTTCTCTTACTAAAAAGGCAATTACTGGTTGTGGATACGAAAACTAAGAAAAATAATTATCTTAGTGTTAATACAAGTCCTATTCTGATAGTTGAATAAAATAGGAGATTTGACAACAGCTTATTTTAAACCAAATACTCAAGAGTGATCTCAAAAATCTCCCTTAGGTTTCTGCTTAATGGGGAAAAATATCTTTATTTTCTGTGAAAACAATTCTGCTTTACTTACCAAAAACTTCACTCTTAATCATTGGTGTTAAGAGAAAATATCATAAAGAGACATCAAAGCAAATACAAAGAAGTTTATCTTTATTTACACTCTCAGAAAAAAACCCTCTTCCTTTACTTGCCCTTAACTCTGTATCAAAGAACATAAATCAGTCAATCTGGCAAAAACAGTCAACCCCAAATGGATTACCCACTATAATATATATAATATCTATAATATCTATAATATATATATGTGTGTGTGTGTGTGTGTGTGTGTGTGTGTGTATACTTTCCTCAGGGCAAAGATAAAATTAAAGTAACTAATTATTTATAATATATGATAGTTAAAATTGCTAAATAACAATATCAACTAATTAATCTGTTTTTAATCCATTATTCTGGCTTTATAAGGAGAATGCTATAAAATAAGGAAGACAAATGCTGCAGGTGTTGAATCAACAGCACAGTCCCCTTTTTAATCTGTGCTTTGGCTCTTTTTCTCATCATACATCATCATAAAAGGTGGATTTAGCTGGAAACTTTCTGTTGACACTCTCAGATCATTATTGAAGTGAGGGTGTAACCAAAGTGTTTTCTCCAGACAAGCCTCAGCTCTGCTATACTCTTCCCCTTCCACTTAATTGGCTCTACCCAGTCTTAATGTCTTGACCTTTAAGACACTATGCCAGCTCCATCTGTTTACCCAGGCAGTTCTGAGATTGTGAGTAAAATTTGTTTAAACATGAGTTTATCTATTAAGGGATTATCTTTCAATTGCTGATGATCATTACTAGAGAACAGTATTTATCTGTGTCTGTGTTCTGAATGTGTGTATTCAGATGTTTAAAGGATGGAAAATAGAATATATGTTTTTTTAAAAGGCAAGAAAATTTACATTAATTAATTTGACATGTGGTGTCAGAGTCCAGCCAAAGCCAGGGTTTCATTTCTCCCTAATGCCAAGGAAGGAAATGAGCAAATCTGTCACTGAGTATTTTACCAACTTAAAAAAAAAAAGTATTATGGTGTCTTAGTAAGAAGTAAGTTTCATATGTTTTATAACTTTATAGCTTTTAAAAATATAATCATGTCCCCTTCATATAATATAGTATTTTGCCTTTAAAAAATAAGTCTACAAAATCAAATAATCTACCCACTTGTTAATGTTAACATCTACATCAGGGATAACTGACTCTCATAACTCCTGAGATGATTTCAAAGAATACACACACACACACTTCAGTCTCTTTTACAAAATGAAAATAAACATTTAAAAAATTATATTAAATGCATTAGTAGAGAGGAAAGACAAGATTAAATTAGAAAAATGCTAATGAAAGGTTCTAATTACAACAGTACCACAGCTGCGTTGCTCAGAAAGAAAAACTGACAATCAGATGGCAAACTGCCAGTGTCAGTATTGGTGTTAAGTAACGGCCGTCATGCTACCGACATAAGCAGGTTCACTCTAAACACTTAAATTTTAGTGCTCTGTTATAGTATAACTGAGAAATCCCTAAATATTAAAGAACATCATAATGCTTAGATGTCAGATGCTATTATTTTCTGTAGTCTTAAAAATATGTTTGGGATAAAAAAGAAGGAAATAAAGTCAGTCAGGCTGGCTCAGAAGCAGTCCTTGCAATGATATTATCTAATTATTTTATAATAATACTTTCTGTTCTAATTACTGTATTTCTAAACATAAAATTATTATTATTTTTTTAACTTTTTATTTTATATTGGAGTACAGCTGATTAACAATGTTGTGGTAGTTTCAGGTCCACGGCAAAGTGACTCAGCCATTCATATTCATGTATCCATTCTCCCCCAAACTCCCCTTCTACCCAGTCTGCCATGCTATGTTTTTGTTTGTTTTCTTTCTTTCTTTACAGAGCTTGAACAACTATAAAATGCCAAGTCAATGAAATTCTCTCCTGAAACACTGAAAATGTAGAGAATTTTAGAAATCTATAAAACTATAAAACTCTTAGAGGAAAACATAGGAAGAACACTCTTTGACATAAATCACAGCAAGATCTTTTTTGATCCACCTCCTAGAGTAATGGAAATAAAAACAAAAATAAACAAATGGGACCTAATGAAACTTCAAAGCTTTTGCACAGCAAAGGAAACCATAAACAAGACGAAAAGACAACCCTCAGAATGGGAGAAAATATTTGCCAACAAATCAACGGACAAAGGATTAATCTCCAAAATATATAAACAGCTCATTCAGCTCAATATTAAAGAAACAAACACCCCAATCCAAAAATGGGCAGAAGACCTAAATAGACATTTCTCCAAAGAAGACATATAGACGGCCACGAAGCACATGAAAAGATGCTCAACATCACTAATTATTAGAGAAATGCAAATCAAACCTACAATGACAGTTAGAATGGGCATCATCAGAAAATCTACAAACAACAAATGCTGGAGAGGGTGTGGAGAAAAGGGAACCCTCTTGCACTTTTGGTGGGAATGTAAATTGATACAGCCACTATGGAGAACAATATGGAGGTTCCTTAAAAAACTAAAAATAGAATTACCATATGACCCAGCAATCCCACTACTGGGCATATACCCAGAGAAAACCATAATTCAAAAAGACACATGCACCCGAATGTTCATTGCAGCACTATTTACAATAGCCAGGTCATGGAAGCAACCTAAATGCCCATCAACAGACGAATGGATAAAGAAGTTGTGGTACATATATACAATGGAATATTACTCAGCCATAAAAAGGAACGAAATTGAGTCATTTGTTGAGACATGGATGGATCTAGAGACTGTCATACAGAGTGAAGTAAGTCAGAAAGAGAAAAACAAATATCGTATATTAACGCATGTATGTGGAACCTAGAAAAATGGTACAGATGAGCCAGTTTGCAGGGCAGAAGTTGAGACACAGATGTAGAGAACGGACATATGGACATCAAGGGGGGAAAACTGCGGTGGGGTGGGGATGGTGTTGTGCTGAATTGGGCGATTGGGATTGACATGTATTCACTGATGTGTATAAAATTGATGCCTAATAAGAACCTGCAGTATAAAAAAACAAACAAACAAAACAACTAATACTAAACTTTTATTGGGTTATTTGTATGGAAATATGTTAATATAAATGTTTCAGACATTACATGAAATTTCTAAAAATCTTATATGTTCTGGTATAATGTTATAAGTCATAATCCTAGTTATTACCTTAAAATGTGTATCTCAGAAATAACTAATTTTCTTGTCAACTGCATTATTATGAACTTTCATCAAAAAAAAAAAATAGAAATCTAAATTACCAACTCTGAAGTATTTTTAACTTAAATAGCATTTATATTATATAAATCAAATATTTGTATTATAAAGTTCATAAATATATTCATACATCTACACCTCTATTTATCTAAGTACATGAAGTTAGGATGTTGTAGTATCATTTATTCTTCCACTTAGCTATCCCAAAATACTTAGGTGAGCTATGGTAAGTCATTTAACATTTTCATGTGTGTTCCCCTGCAAAATGGGAGGATTAGGTGAAATGTATTTTAAGGTCCTTTCAACTCAGAATTTAAATGATGTTAAATGATAGAATGTGATGTTAGATTTCTATTTTTTTAACTCAGATGTTGGAATGAGAGGACTGTACTCATTTAGCCACAACATCAAGGTTAAGTTTACCTCGGATATACTGCCTGCAGCTTCCAGATAATCTGACAGACAAGATCCTTTGTTTCAATAAATGTGGCGTAGCATTTCAGATAAACATTGTTAGTCAGTCACTCTTTTGTTGACTGCTTTTTGCTTTACAGACTTATTTCCAAACTCCACAGTTTATTTTTATTTTTCTTTCCTTAGCAAGGGACAAAGTTAAAATAAAAATGATAATAAAAGTGATCTTAAACCTGACATTCCTCCAAAGTTAGGAGAGAGAAACAATCAACACTTTTCTATTGGACAAACTTTCCTTTCCAAAAAAAATGAAAACCTTCTAAGGATTAAGCTTTTCTTGCCAGTATTTAAAAGTTCAGCATTGGTGGTAGAAAGGAGACTTTTTGTCAGATTACCTTTGAATTTTAAAAAAATGAATTGCTGTGAATACAAGTAATATAAGCCTCCCTGACAGGTGGAGTGACAGTTCATATACTAAAATATGTCACAGTTATATATTTAAATCTAATTTAATTTTTCCTCTACCAGCAGGACATCCTGAAAGAGATGTTTTTAAGAATATCATACACATCTACTCTGTTTACCTCACATTGCTTGGCTGCCTTTTTTCTTTTTTTTAATTTTTATCGATTCTCTTAACTTAGCAGGAATCTTATGATTCCTAGCCAGTTCAGTAACTCCATGACTCATCACATAAATTACTCTGTAAGATTGGTAGTACAGTCAATTTTTACCCTTTCTAGGTGTTTCACATATTAGGGCTGAAAAATGAACACTATCACAGAAATATATTTAGAAATCTAAGTGTAACTTAAAACTCGTCTAAACAAAACTGTATTTTAAGAAATAAGCTTAGGTGAGCTAAGATAATTAATTTAATATTTCCAGGTGCACTTCTTACCTGAAAAATGAGCGGTTTAAATCAAATGTTAGTTTAAGTCTGTTGAGTCAGCAATCATTTTATTAAATGTTTTAATTAGAGGACTGTGCCCATTCAAAAATAAATTCAAAGTTATTAGTTAATTTTCTAAAACTTGATTTTTCTACTCTCTTCTTTATTATCTATTTCACTTTATATTTACAAATATTTCAATATGTGAATATTTCAGAAGACAACATAATTGAGTAGCATCACCCATAGATCACATTCCTATGAGAAGAAACCAGACAAGGGGATTAACTCAGACAAACATTTTGTCATTACAAGGGCCAGTGGGCAAACATCTTACTGCACAATTACTTTCTGAAACTTTAGGGGAAGTTTTTATCCTTTAGCTACCCATCCACTAGAAGATTGTGTTAAAACTGATTATTTGTAAAAAAGAACATTTATTCTAACTCCCAATAAAAATTCTAAGAAACTACATATTGAAAATTCATATAGGTTCCAACTATGTAGAAAAAAATACATAAATATATTTTTTTAAAAGTCCAAATCAAACCAGGGTGAAATCTGAACCACTTGAACAGTCTTAATTACACCTAGTTATAATCCTTTCTTAAAATCCTCTTTCAAAGGCAATCTGAAATATACTAACAAACTTGCATTAGTGACTTGGAGACAATTGTTTCATTTCTATCATTTTACCTTGTTAATTGCCTCTTTAAAATATCATAGAGCTTAAACATCATTAAAGGAAAGAGTCTTGTATACAGTGCCTAGCCAAAAATCAAGGGTAATATTAACTAAATACAGAGAATAAGGGCATTTTGTTTATGTTTTGTATGGAAGAAAACCTCATAGTCAGTTTTACAGGCATAGAATTTTCTAACAGCCTTTAATTTACCAACACTCTATTTTGTAGTCTCAGAAAGTAATATAAAGCAGCTATTTCCTACCATGAGAATTAGGGTTTCTGTAAGCATTAGCACTGCAGAACTCATGTATAAATGCACATTTTCATTATAATGCAATGTATATATAAGTGTATGTCTCAGGTAAAATATGTGTTCCATAATTACCATTTCACTGACTTAATATGAAACTTAACATAACTGGTGTTATATGTATATCATGACTATGATATGTCATGTGGATGCTGTGATATGACATGGTGATATAAGCTATCAGGGTTCTATCCAAAATCTTATAACACTCTAATCATGAAAAAAAAATTAGACAAACCCAGATTTTGGGCATTCTACAGAATTTCTGGCCAGGGTACTTTAAGGTAGTCATAATAATAGAAAAAAGAAAAAGAATGAGGAATTCTAACAGCCCAGAGGAGACTGGGGACATATGGCAACTAAACACATATTACCCTGGCTTGGATTCTCACAAAGTAAAAGGACATTAATGGAAAGTTGTTAAAATCCGAATAAACCAAGCAGCAGTTAATAATAGTGTAGCAATATCAATTTCCTAGTTTTGATAAATATGCCATAGAAATGTAATTTGGTAGTAATAGGGGAAACTAGATCAGAGGTACACAGGAACTCTCTGTACTATTTTTGCAAACTTTTCTGTAAATCTCAATATATTCTAATTTTAAAAGTTTATTTAAAACCAATATAAAGCAATATCCACAAATCAATGAATGTGATACACCACATTAACAAAATGAAAGTTAAAAATCACATGATCACAATAGATGCAGAAGAAGCATCTGACAAAATTCAACATCCATTTATAATAAAAACTATCATCAAAGTTTGTATAGAGAACATATCTCAACATAATAAAGGTCATTTATGACAAATCCACAGCTAAAATCATACCAAATGGTGAAGAGCTGAAAGCTTTTTCTCTATAATCAGGAACAAGACAAAGATGCCCACTCTCACCACTTCTATTTAACATAGTATTGGAAGTCCTACCCACAGCAATCACACAAGAAAAAGAAATAAAAGGCATCCAAATTGGAAGGGAAGAAGTAAAGCTATCACTATTTGCAGATGATATGATACTATATATAGAAAACCCTAAAGTGTCCACCAAAAAACTAATAGAACTAATAAATGAATTCGGAATTCTTGTATTCAGTTGCAGAATACAAGATTAATATTCAGAAATCTGTTGTTTTTCTATGCACTAATAATGATCCTTCAGAAAGGGAAAGCAAAAAACAATACTGTTCAAAATCACATAACAAGAAATAAAATACCTAAGGATAAACTTAATCAAGGAGGTGAAAGACCTATACTCTGAAAACTATAAAACACTGATGAAGGAAACTGAAGATGATACAAAAAATGGAAAGATATCCCATGTTCATAGATTGGAAGAATTAATATTGTTAAAATGTCCATAGTAACCAAAGCAATCTACAGATCTAATGCAATCCCTATCAAAATATCCATAATATTTTTCATAGAAGTAGAACAAATAATCCTAAAATTTATATGGAACCCCAAATAACAAAAGCAACCTTGAGAGAAAAGAACAAAGCTGGAGGGGTCATGCTCCCTGACTTCAGACTACACTACAAAGCTACAGTAATCAAAACTGTATGGTATTGACACAAAAACAGACACATAGATCAGTGGAAGAGAATAGAGAGCCCAGAAATACAATCATGCACATATGGTCAATTAATGTGTGACAAAGGAGGCAAAATATATAATGGGAAAAAGTCTCTTCAATAAGTGGCATTGGGAAAACTGGACAGCTACACATAAATGAATGAAATTAGAACATATTCTCAAACCATATACAAAAATAAACTAAAAATGGATGAAAGATCTAAATGTAAGACAGGAAACCATGAAACTCTTAGAAGAAAACATAGGCAGAACACTCTTTGACATAAAATGACATACATTGTAGCAATATTTTTTGGATTTGTCTCCTAAAGAAAACAAATGCAAAAATAAACAAATGGGACCTAATTAAACTCAAAAGCTTTTGCACAGCAAAGGGAACCATCAACAAAATGAGAAGACAACCTACTGAATGCGAGGAATTATTTGCAAATGATATGTCCAATAAGGGGTTAATATCCAAAATATTTAAACAGCTCATACAACTCAGTATTAAAAAAAAAAAAAAAAAACAATTAAAAAATGGTCAGAAGACTTGCATAGACATTTTTCCAAAGAATACACACAGATGGTAAAGAGGCACACGAAAAAATGTTCAACATCACTAATCATCAGGGAAGTGCAAATCAAAACCACAATGAGGTATCATCCTGCACCTCTCAGAATGGCTATTATCAAAAAGACCACAAATAACAAAAGTTAGGGAGGATGTAGAGAAAAGGGAATCCTTGTACACTGCTGGTTGGAAGGTAAATTGGTTTAGCCACTATGGAAAACAGTATGGAGATTCCTCAAAAAGCTATAAATAGAATTACCATATGACCCAGTAATTCCACTCCTGAGTATATATCAGAAGAAAATAAAAAAACTAATTAGATAATGCACCCCAATGTTCACAGTGGCATTATTTATAATAGCTAAGATATGGAAGCAGCCTAAGTGTCCATCAACAGGTGGATGGATAAAGAAGATGTGGTATATTTATATAATAGAATATTACTCATCCATAAGTATTGAATGAAATAAATAATAAAATTTTGCCATTGGTGACAAGGATGGACCTGGAGGGTGTTATGCTTAGTGAAATAAGTCAGACAGAGAAAGACAAATACTATATTTTATCACCTCTATGTGGCATCTAAAAAATAAAACAAAGAAATAAATATAACAAAAAAGAAACAGATTCACAGATATAGAGAACAAACTAGTGGTTACCAGTGGGGACAGAGAAGGAAGAGGTTCAAGACAGAGGTAAGGGATTAAGAGGTACAACTTACTATGTATAAAATAAATAAGCTACAAGGATATATTGTACAACACAGGAAAATATAGCCAACATTTTAAAATAACTTTAAATGAAGTATAATCTATGAAAATATTGAATCACTATGTTGTACACCTGAAACTAATATAATATTGTAAATCACGTATACTTGAATAAAAAGAAAATAAATTAAAAGGCAGCTTTCTGAAGATGGCAGAAGAGTAAGACGTGGAAATCACCTTCCTCCCCAAAAATACACCAGAAATACATCTACATGTGGAACAACTCCTACAGAACACCTACTGAACGCTGGCAGGAGACCTCAGACTTCCCAAAAGGCAAGAAACTCCTCACATACCTGGGTAGGGCAAAAGAAAAAAGAAAAAACAGAGACAAAAGAATAGGGATGGGACCTGCACCAGTGGGAGGGAGCTGTGAAGGAGGAAAGGTTTCCACACACTAGGAAGCCCCTTCGTGGGCGGAGACTGAGGGTGGCGGAGGCGGGAAGCTTCGGAGCCACTGAGGAGAGCGCAGCAACAGGGGTGCAGAGGGCAAAACGGAGAGATTCCCGCACAGAGGATCGGTGCCAACCAGCAATCACCAGCCCGAGAGGCTTGTCTGCTCACCCGCCGGGGTGGGCAGGGGCTGGGAGCTGAGGCTCGGGCTTCGGAGGTCAGATCCCAGGGAGAGGACTGGGGTTGGCTGCGTGAACACAGCCTGAAGGGGGCTAGTGCGCCCCAGCTAGCCAGGAGGGAGTCGGGGAAAATGTTTGAACCTGCCTAAGAGGCAAGAAACCCTTGTTTTGGGTTCCTTAAAAAACTAAAAATAGAACTACCATACGACCCAGCAATCCCACTACTGGGCATATACCCTGAGAAAACCATAATTCAAAAAGAGTCATGTACCACAATGTTCATTGCAGCACTATTTACAATAGCCAGGACATGGAAGCAACCTAAGTGTCCATCGACAGATGAATGGATAAAGAAGATGTGGCACATATATACAATGGAATATTACTTAGCCATAGAAAGAAACGAAATTGAGTTATTTGTAGTGAGGTGGATGGACCTAGAGTCTGTCATACAGAGTGAAGTAAGTTAGAAAAACAAATACCGCATGCTAACACATATATACGTAATCTAAAAAAAAAAAAAGAAAAATGGTTCTGAAGAACCTAGGGGCAGGACAGGAATAAAGATGCAGACCTAGAGAATGAACTTGAGGACACGGGGAGGGGGAAGGGTAAGCTGGGACGAAGTGAGAGAGTGGCATGGACTTATATATACTACCAAATGTAAAATAGATAGCTAGTGGGAAGCATCCACATAGCACAGGGAGATCAGCTCAGGGCTTTGTGGCCACCTAGAGGGGTGGGATAGGGAGGGTGGGAGGGAGACGTAAGAGGGAGGTGATATGGGGATATATGTATATGTGTAGCTGATTTACTTTGTTATAAAGCAGAAACTAACATACCATTTTAAAGCAATTATACTCCAATAAAGATGTTAAAAATAAATAAATAATTTAAAATATATAAATCAAAAATAATATTGGGGGCCATGTGTTACATAGGTAATACATACACTCAGTGGAAATTCTCTTAACCATATTTTGCTTACCTGTCTATTTAGACTAAATCATGCTATTTATTATACCCTGTTAAAACATACTACTGAGTCCTACAGCATGAGAATAATCATAACTAGAAAGATGTGCCTTTCTTCTCCACCTTAAAGTCTGTGAAACTTCAGTTGTGTTTTAACCAAAACTTTATCCTAGTTATATATGTATATTTTTAATGTGCATAGTCTAATTATTACATAGCTTTTGAGCTTGAAGAGAGTTATTGTTCTGCAAGCTGAGTTGAATATTTTGTAAAAACATAAACTATGTGAATTGCCTAAATTTGCTGTTAAATTAGTACTGACATTGTACATCAACTATATTTCACTTAAGAAAAAGAAGTACTGACACTGCAACTTTATCTGTTGGAGAAAAATCATAAAAATCTAGGTGTATCTACTCATATTACTTCAGTTTTTTTAAGTTCCTATTGCACATTCACATATACCCCTTCAGCACACATGAGCTATTAAAGTTATTTTAAATTGTAGCATTTAGCTTCAATTTCTATGATATATTAGAATACTCAGTGACTGTAAGATAACATGTGATGTTGTTCATTGAGTACACACAGCATTTTAGAACATCTTGTTGAGAAGGAGAACCTTGAGCAATATGTTAGGCTGAATCCTGGAATTTAAAGTAGCGGAAGATAAGGACTGGAAAACAGGGCTAAAAATATTATGTGATAATACATATAGTCCAGAAAAAAAAGTTATATCGTATTAGGAAGAATTAAAATTACCAAAGAATGTTAGACTTCCTTAAAACTCCATTAGGAACAATTAAGTAGATGGATAATGGATGATGGGAGCCAGTTTTCTCACTGCTGGAGTGAAAATTTACAGATAAGCAAGGGAAGGAGGCTAGAAGGAGTCATGTATTAATAGGTTATAGTTGGAGACATCAGTAAGAACTCATGTTTAGCTTAATACAGTATGGATGATTATAAACAGAAATATTTATAGATATGTAAACATATAGGTTTGTATGCTCATATATATCTTTTCTCTGCTAGCTAGGAGGGCCTTAGTGATGACAAGCACAACTAGTGCCAGATCTTAGTTCTTAATATGATTGATTCTCCAATAAAAGGAACCGGGTAACTTGGAAAAAGGCTGATTCTAGTACTTGGACAAGAAATATATAGGATGAGATTAGAACATCTTGCTGTAACATCTTGCTTACCTGCTAAAATAAATAAATATAACTCCACATCCTGAAGTAGAAAAAGGATAAGTAATAACTAAGTAAATCTAAATAAACTGTGGACTTTAGTTAATAATAACATCGATGTTGTTAATTAATTGTAAGAAATGTATCATACTAATGTACGATTTTTATAATGAGAAAAACTATATGCTAGTGTAGATGGAAACTTTCTAAATATATGGTAATATCTTCTCAGTTCTTATGTACACCTGAAGATGCTCTAAAAGTAAAGATTATTATAAAGCAGCAAACAATAAACTTCCATTGGTATGACACTTACAATACAAAGCAATTGTCTCCTCCCTATCCTAAGCTTCTAATTCTCTGCTTCCAAGTTTAAGCTGAGAAAATGAGAAAACTCAATGGTAAAATTCCTCAATAATAAATATATATACATGATAACAACTTTAGGAGTAGAGGACTGAACTTAAGTTATAAGCTCTGACGATAAATCCAAATTATTTCCAAAGGCTCTACCTTAAACGCTACATATATATGCAACCAGTGCCATTCTAGATTGTCATAAATTTACATTTTGTATTTTTGGGCCCTATATCTGTATATTTGGGCAAAAGTTAAATAATCACCTTAACATTAAACGTATGAATACTCTGCAATGATATATGCATAACGGTGGGGAAATAGTTTGGTGAAATTGTGATATCTAAGTGTATTAACACCTATCTATTATCTACCTATGTATTAATTTCAATTATGACATCAGATTCCAATTAGGGTAATTAATTCATGGGGAAAAGTTACTTTCAGTTTTAATCTGAGAGAACTACCCAATATGTAACATGAAAGAGAAAAGGGTAGCTGGCCTATAAATGAGGCAGACAAATGCCATCACATTATTTAGGTTTTGTGTCTTATTGAGGGAAGGATTTGCATTATTCAGGTTTTTTTATGCATGTTATAGTTTGGAATTTTATTCTTTTATCAGAAAGTGTATTCTTCATTCTATGGTTACTCAGTATCTTTTTTTTCCTTCTAAATACACTGCTCTTAAAATTGGAGTGGTCATATAATATGGGCAGCATTTTGTCACCCTTATTCTCTTTTCAGAAGATGAATAAATCTTCCAAGATGTCCTGTTGCCTAATAAAGAGAATGAAGACCATTAACCAGTTACCAACTTGTCATAGGAAAATCTTGGTCAAAAACAAATTAAATCCCTATGTCTGTAGCAATGCTGGCTTGTAGAAAACCAAACCAAACCAAACCAAACCTGCTTTTTCCATAATTTAAACTCTTTATTAAATAGTAAGGCAATTTTACTTTTTCCATGTCGACTCTCTTCTTAATTTATTAGTTTCTCTAGTCACTTAACTTTTGAATGAAACTTCAAATCCCAGGGAAGAGTTTATGAGCTGAAGTTCAGCTAAATAAATCAGGACCGTAAATGAAAAAATTAGTCACTGAGAATCTCTAAAAATAATAATTTCTTCCTCTGCCACTCTGAAACAAGACAGAAGTCTAACATATGCACAACGTAACCAACTCAACAAAGTGGCCCTCAAAATTATACAGGAAACCTTTACTTAACTTGAAATATATCTATAAATAAATTTAAAAAACAAATAACTACATAAAGCAAACACAAAGGAATAAAGAAAGCTGTCATTGTGTGGGCTGTAAAATTGTAAATATAGACAATCCAATCTACAGGAAAATTTATAAATGCACTTACAAATGAATCTAGAAAGAACACTAGATAAAAGGAAAATATGCAAAAAAAACAATTGTGTTCCTTTATACCACCAAAAAAACAAATACAAAATAAAATTTTAAACAGCACTTAAAATATCAAAAATATCTATAAATATACCTTTCAAAAAGATGTTCAAGACCTCTACCACCACACAATTTTAAAGAAATAATAAAAAGACAGAGGAATACACAATGATTATGGTTTGTAGAATTCAATATGGTACAAACATCAGATTTAACATAATCACAATGGAAATCTCAGCAAGACAAAAACAGTTATTTTGAAGAACAAAGGATTTGTACCACCAGATACTAAGATAGTACAGGTGCAAGAACAGTCAAACTGACCAATAACCCAGAATAGAGTAGAGAAACAAATGCACATGTTTGTAGTCAGCTGATTTGTGACAAAGGCAACACTACAATGCAGTTGTGGAAGAATGGGACTTTAAAGATATGTTACTGGTCCAATTTTTATATTCACATGAAAAAGAATATGTATCTGGATCCCTATTTTACCACTTAAAGCACACACACACAAAAGTTAGGTGGACTGCAGATATAAATATGGAGTAAAACAATAAAGAAATTAAAATAAATAAATTTTAAAAATATAAAAGAGAAAATTTTTGCAACCTCAGAGTAGATAGCATCTCTTAAATGGACCTAAAAAGCACTAATGACAAAAAAATGATAATTTGGACTGTGTTAAATTACATTAAGATGAAGAATGTCTCTCTATAACTATTAACAGACTGAAAACGCATCTAACAGAGTGGAGAAGATATTTATAATATGTTTTCCAAAAGAGCTTACTTAAAAAAAGACAAACAATCCAATAAAAATGGAAACATACTGAACTGACACCCCACTGATGAGGATATACAAATAATCATATATATGTGAAAATATCAAGTTAATTAATTAATTTTAAAAGAAATGCAAAGTCACAATGCAATACAAATTTCCACCCACCAGAATGGTTGAAATGAAAAACAGAAAAACTATCAAATTTTGAGTTTGTGGAAAAACTGGAGCTCTCATGCCCTGTATTGGGGGGTGTAAATCATTGCAAATACTTTGGAAAACACTTTGGCAGTATCTACCAAAATCAAGCAAATGCATTGGCCCAGCAATTCCACTCATAGGGTTTACCCAACAGAATTGTGTGCACAGTCTACTACAGATACATATTATGCTAAAAAATAAGGTCCACTTTAAAAGATACCTACTATATCGTTTAAAACAGCATGATTTTTTAAATGACCTCCAAACGGAAATCATCCAAATGTCCATCAACTGAAGAAGGATAAATATATTGTATTATATTCACAGAAAGGAAAACTATACAGCAAAGAAAATGAATTAGATATGCAATTATACACACTGATATGGATGAATCTTATGATTCAGGGTCAAATGAAAGAAGTTAAACACCAACAGTACATGATGTGACTAGTTGTATCAAGTATAAAAAGAGGCAAAATTAATTGATAAAGTTGGAAATTAGGAGAGTGTTCACTTTGGGGATGGTAGTGACTGGAAGGTAACAAAAGAGGAGGTTTTATGTGTTCTTAAATTTCTATTCCTTGATCCAATTACTGATTACATGAATGCCTTCCATTACTGAAAATCCACTGAGCTATATGCAAGGAAGAATGTAATTTTCTTTATGTACATTACACTTTGTAAACATTTACTTACAAGGAAAAAATAAATTATAGGGACATAAACAATTGACCAATGTTGCAGAAGGCTTTCACCTTAGCTCCCATGCTTTACAAGGGAAGTGTTCCAGATTTGTGAGAATACCCTCCCATGGGATATCAGGGAGGGAATGGGTGGGTGGAAATTGTTGAAGCCGTTTTTAATTCACAATACTCTTGCAGATAGAACTTTAGTCCTATCACTGTCTGTGGTATAAACAGTCCTAAAGAATTCAAATAAGCATTCTGACAGTTAGGTTATACTTCAAAATATTCTGCAACAAGTGGTCAAAAGAGAAACATGGTACCATTTGAGAAGAGGGAAGAGAAATCTTGTAATGACTATCTGGGCATGCTAGTCTGGATGAAACCTACTATAGTCAGAAGATGACCTGGAAAGGGCATTTTCCTTCTCTCTCAAGAAGAGTCCTATAATGGAGAACAAGGGCAAGACAAATCTTAAGTATCAACACATAGCTCCTAATAGATATGTCCAAAGGAATTGCTGCTATGAAAACCCTGTAAAAATACATGATGATAACCATCAGGAAAAAGAAAATAATAGAGAGCCATTTTTATTTTGTTTTCTTATTTATATGTTCCCCTTTGTTTCCCATATTCCCATGCATCGAATGTCTTAGAACTCTTTAGATTCACTCTAAGTAACCCAACTTCAGCTCCAACACACTAAAACACACACAAATACACAAACACACACAAACATACTTTTTACATTATAGTTTCCATTCTCTTTGTGTTATTATTGATAATATCTTTGCATTATCATCTTCTAAAAAGGCTTGTTTTATACATTCCAAGGTGAAAAAGGTGAAATGATCAAGATTCAGGAAACCAAATGGTGAAGAGATGGAAAGGAAGGAAATCAGAGAAACTGTCTATTTCAACTAACTATGGGGTCATTTGAATAATAATAAGGCAGAAAGAAAGCCTAGGTTGTAGTGAATGTGTGGACAGGTAGTTCTGGTTTCTAGATTACGAAAAGAGTGTGAACAGGAAGTCAATTAATTATCTGTGGGTATAGGAGTTCACAAAATTGGTATTACTCATTGTAAGTTTACCTGACATAGATACAACTCTCAGGGACTAAGACATCTGTCCAATAATATATCCTGCAGTTTCTCAGTCAGCCAGGGAGTCCATTAGCATTGTTTTTCAGTTAATATATTCTTAAAACCTAAGGCTGGAGACTGACCTTTTGAAAAATGTACTTGATATTTTTTAAGTCCTTATTTAATGTATTTGAGAAATAGTAATCTCAGATTGTTGCGATCTGGGAACTCTAGTATTTTTGCACAAAATTCTAACATTACTTCATCCATTACTAAAAAAAAAGGAGAATTGAAATTTATAGATATCTGCTGCATAAAACAACATTGGCAAGCATTTCTAATGAATCAATATGACCAAATAACATGATTTGTTAGTAATATATGCCTCCTTTAAATATCTGATAATCGTAATAACATTTCATTAAAAATATATTCTCATAATTTTCAGAATATTTAATTTATGATTTATTAATTATAATAACCTACTTGTTAGTACGTGTGTGAGATGTATATGATCCTGAAGAGTTTATTCCATAGAGATGGTAATTAATTAGAGTTCTTTGTTAAGTATTGTATGCAGGTAGCAGAAAGCTGAATCAAGAATTTCAAATCACTTCTATGGCCTAAAGAGCCATATATATATAATTGATGAAATAATTAATTTACTTTAAAAAATAGAAACAGGTTATGAATTATAGATAAACATATATTATAAAATATGTTATATGTGTATATATGTGTGTGTATAGATGTACACACATATACATGTATACGTGTGTGTATGTATGTGTGTCTGTTCTATTTCTGGCTCTTCCTCCACTCTCAAAATTCTCCCCATACCTTCTGATATATTCGTGCTTGTCAAATTCTTTTTCCCTACCTGTTACTGATGTGGATCAGAGCCCTTATTTCTGTATTTAGGATTTTCTCAATATCTATTTGTAGTGGTCAAAAATTTGCTTTGAAACAACAAATTTTTACCAACAGTATTCTTAGATTTTTTTTGGCAAAAAAACAAACAAAAACAAAAATTCCCCTTGTCATCCTATATTGCACCACCTCATAAGAGTTCTATGAGTTTAGCCTTGTGATGATGATTTATGCTTCCCACTTCCCACCTAGCCTGCAAACTTTAAATTACATTTTTGAAACCTTAGTCTATGCTACACTATTATATTTTTAAATGTGTGCCTTTATATTGCCCTTAGGATAAACCCAAACTTTTCAGAAAAAAAAAATTCCTATATCTTCCCCCAAACAATAGCAGCAACAAGTAGAAAATGTGTCGTTTATTTTAAAACATGTAATAAATAGTTTGTTTACTCACATAGTTCTCTATCTGTTAGGGGGGAAAAGCAATATAAATAATTATTTGTCAGTGGAACCTGTGTAAATGTCTGTGGTCCAAATAATTATATAATGATGAAAAATTCTAAATTAAATAATTTCTTAATTAAAATAATTGCAGAAAGTGCATTTATCTACACTGTTAAAAATGAATTATTTCAGGACTTTTAATGTTATTGTTCACTAGCTTTTATTTATTTATTTTTTCCAGTACATGTTTTTATTTATTTATTTATTTATTCTTTTTTTATTGTAAGATTCCATTTATACAAAATGCCTAGAATAGCAAATCTATAGAGACAGAAAGTAGATTAGTGATTGCAGGGCTGGGAGGGTGGGACTCGGGTGTGACAGCTAAGGGATGCAGGGTTTCTTTTTTTTTTTCACACACACACACTGTATTTTATTTTTACAAGAGATAAATAGACTGACACCAAGCATTGTAAATGGATGACCACAACAAAAGCAACAATGATTGCAATTACCAAACATGAAACACACTCATACTATGTCATAATATTGGCATTCAGTCCAGTAATCCTCCACTGTAACAGCTCCTTTACTTTGCAGTGAAAATTGATTTGTATATTTTTTGCCTCTGAGTCCTTGTGGGATTTTTTTTTTTATTCAAACAGAAAGTCACAAAAATTATAATCATCCTCATCAGTTCACTCAGTCCCAGGTAATTAATTTTTTTTTCATCTTGATCTTTTGTTAGCACTTTTATGAGTTCATCAGTTTTCCATTAGAGTTCTGAAAATGCTTATTCATTCAGCTCAGCAGTATAGTCAGTTACCAGAAACCTGTACTTGTCAGAGTCTTTTCCATGAATTCCTTGAAGATGAAACCCTTTTATAGGAACATATTTGCAAAAGCATCAGAGTACACCCAGAACTGTCTGTAAATGACAAAAGACTTAAAAATGACCACGGTTAAAGATTTGATGAAGGTTCATAATAATGCAATTGACAAGGAAACAGTTATTTCTGAGATATACATTTTAAAGTAATAACTAGAATTATGACTTATAACATTATACCAGAACATATAAGATTTTTAGAAATTTCATGTAATGTCTGAAACATTTATATTAACATAATTCCATACAAATAACCCAATGAAAGTTTAGTATTAGTTGTTTTGCTTGTTTGTTTTTTTATACTGCAGGTTCTTATTAGTCATCAATTTTATACACATCAGTGTATACATGTCAATCCCAGCCGCCCAATTCAGCACACCACCATCCCCACCCCACCGTGGTTTTCCCCCCTTGGTGTCCATACGTCTGTTCTCTACATCTGTGTCTCAACTTCTGCCCTGCAAACCAGCTCATCTGTACCATTTTTCTAGATTCCACATACATGCGTTAATATACGATATTTGTTTTTCTCATTCTGACTTACTTCACTCTGTATGACAGTCTCTAGATCCGTCCACGTCTCAATAAATGACTCAATTTCGTTCCTTTTTATGGCTGAGTAATATTCCATTGTATATATGTACCACTTCTTCTTTATCCATTCGTCTGTCAATGGGCATTTAGGTTGCTTCCCTGACCTGGCTATTGTAAATAGTGCTGCAATGAACATTGTGGTGCATGTGTCTTTTTGAACTATGGTGTTCTCTGGGTATATGCTCAGTAGTGGGATTGCTGGATCATATGGTAATTCTATTTTTAGTTTTTTAAGGAACCTCCATACTGTTCTCCATAGTGGCTGCATCAATTTACATTCCCACCAACAGTGCAAGAGGGTTGCCTTTTCTCCACACCCTCTCCAGCATTCGTTGTTTGTAGATTTTCTGATGATGCCCATTCTAACTGGTGTGAAGTGATACCTCATTGTAGTTTTGATTTGCATTTCTCTAATAATTAGTGATGTTGAGCAGCTTTTCATGTGCTTCTTGGCCATCTGTATGTCTTCTTTGGAGAAATGTCTATTTAGGTCTTCTTCCCAATTTTGGATTGGGTTGTTTTTTTCTTTAATATTGAGCTGCATGAGCTGTTTATATATTTTGGAGATTAATCCTTTGTCCGTTGATTCGTTTGCAAATATTTTCTCCCATTCTGAAGGGTGTCTTTTCGTCTTGTTTATGGTTTCCTTTACTGTGCAAAAGCTTTGAAGTTTCATTAGGTCCCATTTGTTTATTTTTGTTTTTATTTTCAGTACTCTAGGAGGTGGATCAAAAAAGATCTTGCTGTGATTTATGTCAAAGAGTGTTCTTCCTATGTTTTCCCCTAAGAGTTTTATAGTGCCCAGTCTTACATTTAGGTCTCGAATCCATTTTGACTTTATTTTTGTGTATGGTGTTAGGGAGTGTTCTAATTTTTTTCTTTTACATGTAGCTGTCCAGTTTTCCCAGCACCACTTACTGAAGAGACTGCCTTTTCTCCATTGTATATCATTGCTTCCTTTGTCATAGAGTAGTTGACCATAGGTGCATGGGTTTATCTCTGGGCTTTCTATCTTGTTCCATTGATCTATGTTTCTGTTTTTGTGCCAGTACCATATTCTCTTGATTACTGTAGCTTTGTAGTATAGTCTGAAGTCAGGGAGTCTGATTCTTCCAGCTCCGTTTTTTTCCCTTAAGACTGCTTTGGCTATTCGGGGGCTTTTGTGCCTCCATACAAATTTTAAGATGACTTGTTCTAGTTCCACAAAAAAATGCCATTGGTAATTTGATAGGGATTGCATTGAATCTGTAGATTGCTTTGGGTAGTAGAGTCATTTTCACAATATTGATTCTTCCAATCCAAGAACATGGTATCTCTCTCCATCTGTTGGTATCATCTTTAATTTCTTTCATCAGTGTCTTATAGTTTTCTGCATACAGGTCTTTTGTCTCCCTAGGTAGGTTTATTCCTAGGTATTTTATTCTTTTTCTTGCAATGGTAAATGGGAGTGTTTCCATAATTTCTCTTTCAGATTTTTCATCATTAGTGTATAGGAATGCAAGAGATTTCTGTCCATTAATTTTGTAGCCTGCAACTTTACCAACTTCATTGATTAGCTCTAGTAGTTTTCTGGTGGCATTTTTAGGATTCTCTATGTATAGTATCATGTCATCTGCAAACAGTGACAGTTTTACTTCTTCTTTCCCAATTTGTATTACTTTTATTTCTTTTTCTTCTCTGATTGCCATGGCCAGGACTTCCAAAACTATGTTGAATAATAGTGGTGAGAGTGGACATCCTTGTCTCGTTCCTGATCTTAGAGGAAATGCTTTCAGTTTTTCACCATTGAGAATGATGTTTGCTGTGGGTTTGTCATATATGGTCTTTATTATGTTGACGTAGGTTCCCTCTATGCCCACTTTCTGGACAGTTTTTATCATAAATGGGTGTTGAATTTTGTCAAAAGATTTTTCTGCATCTATTGAGATGATCATATGGTTTTTATTCTTCAATTTGTTAATATGGTGTATCACATTGATTGATTTGCGTATATTGAAGAATCCTTGCATCCCTGGGATAAATCCCACTTGATCGTGGTGTACGATCCTTTTAATGTGTTGTTGGACTCTGTATGCTAGTATTTTGTTGAGGATTTTTGCATCTATATTCATCAGTGATATTGGTCTGTAATTTTATTTTTTTGTAGTATCTTTGCCTGGTTTTGGTATCAGAGTGATGGTGACCTCATAGAATGAGTTTGGGAGTGTTCCTTCCTCTGCAATTTTTTGGAAGAATTTGAGAAGGATGGGTGTTAGCCCTTCTCTAAATTTTTGATAGAATTCATCTGTGAAGCCATCTGGTCCTGGACTTTTGTTTGGTGGAGAATTTTTAATCACAGTTTCAATTTCATTACTTGTGATTGGTCTGTTCATATTTTCTGTTTCTTCCTGGTTCAGTCTTGGAAGGTTATACCTTTCTAAGAATTTGTCCATTTCTTCCAGGTTGTCCTTTTTATTGGCATAGAGTTGCTTGTAGTAGTCTCTTAGGATACTTTGTATTTCTGCAGTGTCTGTTGTAACTTCTCCTTTTTCATTTCTAATTTTATTGATTTGAGTCCTCTCCCTCTTTTTCTTGATGAGTCTGGCTAATGGTTTATCAATTTTTTTTATCTTCTCAGAGAACCAGCTTTTAGTTTTATTGATCTTTGCTATTGTTTTCTTTGTTTCTATTTCATTTATTTCTGCTCTGATCTTTATGATTTCTTTCCTTCTGCTAACTTTGGGTTTTGTTTGTTCTTCTTTCTCTAGTTCCTTTAGGTGTAAGGTTAGATTGTTTACTTGATATTTTTCTTGTTTCTTGAGGTAGGCTTGTATAGCTATAAACTTCCCTCTTAGAACTGCTTTTGCTGCATCCCATAGGTTTTGGGTCATCGTGTTTTCATTGTCATTTGTCTCTGGGTATTTTTTTATTTCCTCTTTGATTTCTTCAGTGATCTCTTGGTTATTTAGTAACGTATTGTTTAGCCTCCATGTGTTTGTCTTTTTTACGTTTTTTTCCCTGTAATTCATTTCTAATCTCATAGCGTTGTGGTCAGAAAAGATGCTTGATATGATTTCAATTTTCTTAAATTTACTGAGGCTTGATTTGTGACCCAAGATGTGATCTATCCTGGAGAATGTTCCGTGCGCACTTGAGAAGAACGTGTAATCTGCTGTTTTTGGATGGAATGTCCTATATATATCAATTAAATCTATCTGGTCTATTGTGTCATTTAAAGCTTCTGTTTCCTTATTTATTTTCATTTTGGATGATCTGTCCATTGGTGTAAGTGAGGTGTTAAAGTCCCCCACTATTATTGTGTTACTGTCGATTTCCTCTTTTATAGCTGTTAGCAGTTGCCTTATGTATTGAAGTGCTCCTATGTTGGGTGCGTATATATTTATAATTGTTATATCTTCTTCTTGGATTGATCCCTTGATCATTATGCAGTGTCCTTCTTTGTCTCTTGTAACATTCTTTATTTTAAAGTCTATTTTATCTGATATGAGTATAGCTACTCCAGCTTTCTTTTGATTTCCATTTGCATGGAATATCTTTTTCCATCCCCTCACTTTCAGTCTGTACGTGTCCCTAGGTCTGAAGTGGGTCTCTTGTAGACAGCATATATATGGGTCTTGTTTTTGTATCCATTCAGCAAGCCTGTGTCTTTTGGTTGGAGCATTTAATCCATTCACGTTTAAAGTAATTATCGCTATGTGTGTTCCTATGACCATTTTCTTAATTGTTTTGGGTTTGTTTTTGCAGGTCCTTTTCTTCTCTTGTGTTTCCCACTTAGAGAAGTTCCTTTAGCATTTGTTGTAGAGCTGGTTTGGTGGTGCAGAATTCTCTTAGCTTTTGCTTGTCTGTAAAGCTTTTGATTTCTCTATCGACTCTGAATGAGATCCTGGCAGGGTAGAGTAATCTTGGTTGTAGGTTCTTCCCTTTCATTGCTGTAAGTATATCATGCCACTCCCTTCTGGCTTGTAGAGTTTCTGCTGAGAAGTCAGCTGTTAACCTTATGGGAGTTCCCTTGTATGTTATTTGTCGTTTTTCCCTTGCTGCCTTTAATAATTTTTCTTTGTCTTTAATGTTTGCCAATTTGATTACTATGTGTCTCGGTGTGTTTCTCCTTGGGTTTATCCTGTATGGGACTCTCTGCGCTTCCTGGATTTTGGTGGCTATTTCATTTCCCATGTGAGGGAAGTTTTCATTTATAATCTCTTCAAATATTTCCTCTGGTCCTTTCTCTCTCTCTTCTCCTTCTGGGACCCCTATAATGCCAATGTTGTTGCATTTAATGTTGTCCCAGAGGTCTCTTAGGCTGTCTTCATTTCTTTTCATTCTTTTTTCTTTATTCTGTTCAGCAGCAGTGAATTCCACCATTCTGTCTTCCAGGTCACTTATCCGTTCTTCTGCCTCAGGTATTCTGCTATTGATTCCTTCTAGTGTAGTTTTCATTTCAGTTATTGTATTGCTCATCTCTGTTTGTTTGTTCTTTAATTCTTCTAGGTCTTTGTTAAATATTTATTGCATCTTCTCGATCTTTGCCTCCATTCTTTTTCCGAGGTCCTGGATCATCTTCACTCTCATTATTCTGAATTCTTTTTCTGGAAGGTTGCCTATCTCCACTTCATTTGGTTGTTTTTCTGGGGTTTTATCTTGTTCCTTCATCTGGTATATAGCCCTCTGCCTTTTCATCTTGTCTATCTTTCTGTGAATGTGGTTTTTGTTCCATAGGCTGCAGGATTGTTGTTCTTCTTGCTTCTGCTGTCTCTAGCTTTTATTTTTAACTTTTACTATATGCAGTAGCAAGTATTCCTGATAGAAGATGCACATGATATTCATGCTGCCTGTAAGGTCGATTTTCATTTGAAATAATCTTGGATAAAACTGTACAAATAAATACCTTTGGCTCATGTTGTACTATGGAGGCTATATCAAATATGTGCTTTTTAACAGAAGGAATTCTTTGCTATTTTGAAGATAAACATGTTTAGGTTTCATGTGAAATGAGCCAACAATTGTTCAACTGATTCCCGCCAATAATTATTTTTTATAAAGCAAATATGATGGAAATTACAACAAGAATATACCTTAGTACATGACTGTAAAGGTTTATGAAGTGGCCTATGTATTAGACTATCAAAGATGGTGCTTCATAAGTTTCCCTCGATAGTCTAATACATAGCCTACTTCATGAATGTTTATAGCCATGGATGTTTCTTACTCTAATGCTGCTGTAATACATTCTACTTACCCATGTATAGGAGTTGAAACATGTATATATATATACACATATATATACATATACATATATATATACCCAGATACATACATATGTATATATATATATACCCAGATACATACATACATATATCTCCTTTCATGCACTTTTAACAAGTGAAAGTTTTATGTTTTTTTATCTCTTGTTCATGGGTAAGGAGGCAGGAGTTCTATGATTTATCATACTTTATTATTTTCTTCACAAATGGTAATATTCTATTGATATCTTCCACTTATTGAAAAGAAATATATTTTCTTATATTGGTGATATATTTTTATATTATTTTATATTTATAACAATATATGTTTTATTATACAAATATTTCTTTATCATACAAATTACTTTGTTTTATACAAAATAATATTTTACTTTTTACACTTTAAATTTAAGATTTTAAAATCCATATATTAATTCTTTCAATTAGTGATTTGAAATTGGGTGAAAATAAAACCAAAATACTATCAGAGGTGGAATAGATCAGATGATTAAATCATCAATGAAGATTTTAAGATGAACAAACAAAGGCATACGGGTAGAAAAACTTACATTACAACCCTGATCAAGCATCTACATAAAGTTTGTTATATAACTGTTATGCTTAATCTAGAAAAGAGAACTTATTCATATAGAATTACTGTGGTAAGCAATCTTAAGCAACCCTTTCTGGCAGCAGAGAAGTAATACAAAGAAATAAACTTAATTTCAGAAATAGTAACAAGGACCAAATATTAAATGATTTTGGTTCTTTATTTACATTAGGATTTATATGTACAGGTGTATGATAGTTGTGTTACCATATTATTACAATAAATCCTCACAGAAACTCTGTAAGTTTGATACAGTAATATTATAATTATAATACTACTACTACTAATAATTATTATTATTATTTTAGAAGTGAGGAAATAGTTGTTCTTCATACTAGGTGATTTCTCAAAAATAGGAGTAAGAAAACCCACATTCTTTCAACCTTATAAGGATGCTTTTGCTTCTATTATTTTAACTGCAGTCTTCCACACATTTCTTTTTTTAAATCACACACATTAGAAATGCAGACCCGTAGCATAAAAGAGTAGAGTCTCAGATTACTTAATATCGCAGTATTAATTAGCACACCGCATCATAAGTGTTTAGGGGGAGTCTGCACCAGTAAGTAATATACATGCTCCCCAGAAGTCAAAATTCCATCAATAAATTTCAAATCAAAGTCTGTAAACTTAGTTCTTACCACTATCCCTCAATATGGGTCAGGGGTAAACACAAATACTGGGTCTAAGTCTACCACTTTCCTAGATGTTCTAAATCTATCTTCAGGGGCAAAGAGAATAGGGTTTATATTCCCCAGATCCTCCTGCCTCTATCATCAGGGCTTAAGAGAGAATCCCACAAACTTATCACTCACTATCCCACATGATTATCTCCCTTTCCACTACTATCTGACTGAAAGTAATTAAAAATTTTCTTTTTTTAAAAAAATTGTACTGGAGTATAGTTGCTTTACAATGTTGTATTAGTCTCTACTGTACAACAAAGTGAATCAGCTATATGTATACATATACCCCCTCTTTTTTGGATTTCCTTCCCATTTAGGGAAAGGAAATTGAGTAGAGTTCCCTGTGCTATACAGTAGGTTATCATTAGTTATCTATTTTATACATAGTATCAATAGTGTATATATGTCAATCCCAATCTCCCAATTCATCTCACTCCCTACCTTTCCCCCTTGGTATCCATATGTTTGTTCTCTATGTCTGTGTCTGTCTGTGTCTCCATTTCTGCTTTGTAAAGATGATCTTATTTACAAAGTAAACATATTCTTATACACTTGATTAATATTACTAACAATTATAATTCCTCCATAACGTCCATCTTATACATTCTACTCTCTCTGACACCATCTTTCCATAGAACTCCTTTTCTATTACCTCTTCCCCGATAATCACTCAACCCATTGGTACCAATAATCCACTCCACTCCTTCCCAGTTATAATTTCATGGTCAGTCTTTATGAAACCGAGCAGGACCCTGTGGGGCCTTCACAGGGACCAGACTCTCTGTGCTCCCCACTTCTTGTCTGTAGAAAAGCTTTACCCTTTTAGGCCTTCCCTGAGTCCAAAGAACAAATTTAATTAGAGAAGTGAGAAAATACAGAAACAAACAAATCAATAATAGTTTAGTCATAAAACAAAGTCAAGGACCTTTAATTCCCCTAAAAAGCTATAGATAATATTCTGAGTCATACCCTTGAATTGTTTTGCTGCTACTAAAACCTCCAACAGATGGAGGAAGTTAACTGCTGACCACCAGTATGTAGACCCAGACCATCTGGAACCAGAAGGTTGATGACGTTGACTCTCAAAATACCACCCAATTACCTCACTACCAACCAATGAAAAGAATATCCACAAGCTGATCAGGCACCTTGAAACCCTCTCCCCCACCTTGCCTTTAAAAACCTTTTCCAAAAAGTCATAGGGGAGTTTGGGTCTTTTGAGCATGAGATGCCCATTCTCCTCACTTGGCCCCATGTTGGGCGCCTTGCAATAAATACTGCACTTTCCTTCACCACAACCCTGTATCAATAGATTGACTTTGCTGCGTGTCAGAAGAACTGACCATAGTTTGGTTTGTAACACGTACCCATCTAAACACAACTTTAACTCACCCCTTCTAGCATCACAATTCTCATTTAGCCAAGTCATAATCGCAGTGTAAAAGAGAAAACAAACAAAACCTCTCTGGTTCCCCCTCCTACTCCAGTACAGTTAAATATGGCTAGAGAATAATATAGCACACTCTTAAATGGACACAGTTTACATTTACAATCATGAACCTTAAGAGGAACTTTAGGATAGCTGATCAATTATAATTTTCTATTTTATTAACTACCCTAGTATACTAGAAAAATATTTCATACCTTCTTCTTGAACACAATCCCTGCCACCTTAACCTCAACAATACTCAGATCCTACCTCACGGAGAAAACTGAGCAATCAAAGAGGATTCACAAAGGTCCATCTCACATCTACTCACCTACCCCTCATAGTCTACCTTCCTCTCTATTTCCATAAATGAAACATTCATGATCTTATCCATACTCAAGGGAATTGTTCCAGAAACCCTTTCTTTTCTCTTCTACATCAGTATTTTCATTATTCCTCATACCTGTCAACAAAAATGCTATTATTTTTCACATCTTAAATTTAAAAAGAAAAAGTTATTAATGCCACTTCTGCCAGTGAGAGCTCAATTTCTTTGACCCCCATTTTCAGTAAAATTCCTCAAAAAAGTTTTCTATATTCACTGGCTATAATTCTGCTCTTCTCTTTCTCACTTAATCTGCCCTCCAACCAGGTACTTTTCTCTATCACTCTCCATCCTAATTTTTCATTAGATCACCAATGATCTCTAGATTCTATAACATGTGACAGGCTGACTAAGGGCCCCCAAAGATGTTCATTCACTAATCCCTTGAACCTGGAAATATTTCACCTTACATGGTAAAAGGGGCTTTGCAGATGTGATTATGTCAAGGGTCTTGAAATAGGTAGATTGTCCTGGAATATTTTTGTGGGCCCAAGCAGGAGTATGAGTCAGAGAAAGTAAATGTAATGGTGTAAGCAGTGACCAGAGAGGAAAGAAGACGCTATATGGCATGATGAGAAGATAGATAGAGGAAGGGGCAATAAGTCAAGGAATACAAGTGTCTCTAGAAGCTGAAAAAGGCAAGTAGATTTCCCCCTTTAGTCTCCAGAAGGAGCATCGGTCTGTGGACACCTTAATTTTACTCCAGTTAAACTTATTTCAGACTGCTGACCTCCAGAACTCTAAAGGGAACAGATTCATGTGATTTTAAACTAGTAAATTTGTGGTGATTTGTTACAGCAGCAATAGGAAATATAAAACTCAATGATCAGTGCTCAGCTATCAAATAAATGATAGGATAGATGATAACGATGATGATGATGATAGATAGATAGATAATCAGCAACACAACATATCTGAAATTTCCATCATCCGTCATATACTTTCCTTGCTTGTTTTCTAGGATACCATAGTCCCAGGTCTTTAACCACAGCATTTCATTTTCTTTTATTTATTTTTTAACATCTTTATTGGAGCATAATTGCTTTACAATGGTGTGTTAGTTTCTGCTTTATAACAAAGTGAATCAGCTATATGTATACATATATCCCCATGTCTCCTCCCTCTTGCATCCCCCTCCCTCCTTCCCTATCCCACCTCTCTAGGTGGTCACAAAGCACCCAGCTGATCGCCCTGTGCTATGCAGCTGCTTCCCACTAGCTACCTATTTTACATTTGGTAGTGTATATATGTCCACACCACTCTCTCACTTCGTCCCAGCTTACCCTTCCCCCTCCCCGTGTCCTCAAGTCCATTCTCTACATCTGTGTCTTTATTCCTGTCCTGCCCCTACGTTCTTCAGACCCTTTTTTTTTTTTTTTTTAGATTCCATATATATTCATTAGTTCTACTTTTACCTGGCTTCTTCAACTGACAGATATTATAAGAAGAAATGTGAGGCACAATGATAAGTAAAATTAACTAAGAGAAAAGAATAACTTAGAGACAAATAAATCCTAGCCATATCCTAGGTAAGATAATATTCCACAAAAATAACTTTCAAGATAATAGAATGTAAAATTAAATTAAGAGGTATTATTGTATCCTAGGCAGTCAGTAGGATATTAAAGTTATTATTTAATTCAGCCTACTAAGATAATTGAGAAGTAAGAAAAATACTAACTTTTGATTCAAACATTTAATTTTTTTTACACTGAATCCAGTCCAACCATTTGAAAAGTAAAGATTTAGCCAATCATCCAACATCATATAAAACATTGATTAAATTTGCTTGAGATGTTTTTGTTTGGAGATATCAGACTTTCTTTTTAATTATTGTTATTTACAGAGCTAATCAGTGGGTTTTATCACTGGTGGTGTTTAGGCATAATTTAAGTATAATCAGATTTTTGAAATATTTTTTAGAGATTTTGAGAGATTCAAACAGGCTATGAAATTACTAATAAACAGTTTAAAATGAAAAACAAAGTTTGCTTCTTTCTTTTTAAATTAATATCAGTTCATGATTAATAGTAGGATTTCAACTGAGATACTTTAGCCTCTGTCTCCAGAGACTTTCACAAAATCCATTTTTAATAAAGAAATGCTAAACTCACAGGGGTTAGACTTTTTTTCAGCATCATTAAACATTAAAGAAATTATTAAAATTAAAATATACTGTTTAATCTTATAAAATTTTTTGAACTATTATTGGAAAGTGAGTAAAATCAATTTTAAAATACGGTATTATTCTATAAAACCAAAGTAATAAGGGTGTGGTATTAGTGCAGGACTGACAAGTCCACCAGAATACAGAAAACAGAGATAATCTGTGTTTTAGGATCTGTGTGTAAAGAGTAAAACTACAAAGTTAATGGAGAAAAAAATATAAGAGAATAGCTTCATAACATAGAGACAACAAAGGACGTCAAAATAAAACTTCAAAACCATAAAAATATAAGATAAATAAAGTGATGATTTGATTACTTTGAAATTGATAAATTTTACTTGATGAAGAAAACCACAGAAAAATTAGCAGAAAGATAACAAAATGAGAGAAGATATTTGCAATATCTAAATCAATTTCTAGAATTATTGATTTCCAACAAAATTATAAGAAAAACTATCACAAATAAGCATAGAAGACAGTGAGGCAACTTAAAGAGAAAACTCAAAAGGATAACAGTTATAGTGTGAGAAGTTCAAACTCATTAGCAGTCAGAGAAATTTAAGTCAAAGCAATAAAATAAATTTCTTTACATCTTATCAGACTGAAAATTATTAGGCAGCTGTTTATCAAGTACTGGAAAAATGTGAGGATATGGGAATCCTTGTGTATTGTTGATAGACATCTCTATTTGTGCAGCCTTTTGGAAAGCAACTTAGCCTTACAAAGTCATAGTTCGTCTTATTCCTAGGGATCAGAAATTCTACTGGCAGGTATACTGCAAAGAAACTAATTACTCAGGGGGTGGTAGGGTCAGCGCTTAGAGACAACCTGAGTTCTTAGCTCCTAATGGATAGTTAAGTGTCATTGGTGCAAACTACAATGGAGTGCTACATGGCACTTAAAAGGAAAGGTTAAGCAATAGATGTAGCAACATGGATGCCATTTAAAACAATGGTGAGTTTAAAAAATATGAAAGGTTAAGAAAGATAATGGGAGTTATACCACAATACAATTTATGAAAATTAAAATGTGTGTACACAAAATAAGAACACACATTTTAAGAACACATACAAATAAAAATAAACAGATAAATGCGTTGAAATGGTTGCCTGTGGAGTGGAGGAAAATAGGATATGGGTTAAGGAATGCAAGAGAATGAATGACTTAACAAATGAATAATCAATCAATTTAAAATGTCCTTAGCAAAACTGGTAATGTATCATACACACACACACACACTATATATAAAAAATAAAATCTCTATAATTTATGACAAAAAGAAAGACAAATCATATTTGTGTCTTGGAAGATTTAAAGTTTTATTTATGGAACATTAAGTTTCTCAATAAAGTTCTGATGTCCACTTAACCCTCTAAACTACAGAGCCTTAGACTTCATGATCTATAAAGAAAAACTTCAGTATTTATGTTATCAAATGATGACTGAACTATGGGGGTGAAATGGGTTCCCAATCTTTAAACTGAACTGAAATCTATACCAGGAAGCCACACAATAGTTTGATATTGCTAATAGTTTGTCAAAAAAGGAAAGGAAGTACTTTTGAAAACCATATTGGAATCAGTTTATGACCAGGAAATACATGATGTCAGAGCTTACATATTTCCTAATGACTCACCCAGGCAAGTAAAATACATGTGAGGCTCTAATGCTGGAAAGTGACTTCCCAAGATGGGTCTTCAGGTTGTGTTATCTCTTCTTTAATTACATCAAAAGTTTCATCTTTTGTTTGGAAGGACACTCCCTCTCATCATATATACCTATTTTGTGACAGATACGCCCAATGCCACTACAGCCTGACACCACCAGTTACAGTGTTCACACAGTTACAATTTCACGAGCTGCTAACCAGAAGACAGCACAGCTAATTTACACATCTTTGCAAAACTTATGGCTATGGTTGTTTCATGAATATCATTTTAATTTAAATTTGTTATCTATTTCAAGAAAGATCAAGCAGCAGAATACAGAGCATTCAGAGAAGAGAGGGAATAAAGAAGGAAACATTTTGAATATGGGAAAAGTGATGAGGAGATTTTACAGATACTACATTTTTTTTGGACCAGAAAAGAGTCGTTGAAGTTGTTTTTGATGGTAGTAGGGAGGCTCTCAGTGACTTTCTTCCTTTCTGAGGAACAAACAAAAGACAGCTCAAAATGCAGTGAGACACTGTTGGTGGGAATGTAAATTGATACAGCCATTATGGAGAACAGTATGAGGGTCCTTAAAAAACTAAAAATAGAACTACCATATGAGCCAGCAATCCCACTACTGGGCATATACCCTGAGAAAACCATAATTCAAAAAGAGTCATGTACCAAAATGTTCATTGCAGCTCTATTTACAATAGCCAGAACATGGAAGCAACCTAAGTGTCCATCAACAGACGAATGGATAAAGAAGATGTGGCACATATATACAATGGAATATTACTCAGCCATAAAAAGAAACGAAATGGAGTTATTTGTAGTGAGGTGGTTGGAGGTAGAGTCTGTCATACAGAGTGAAGTAAGTCAGAAAGAGAAAAACAAATACCGTATGCTAACACATATATATGCAATCTAAAAACAAAAAATGGTCATGAAGAGCCTAGGGACAAGACGGGAATAAAGACACAGACCTACTAGAGAATGGACTTGAGGATACGGGGAGGCGGAAGGGTAAGCTGGGACAAAGTGAGAGAGTGGCATGGACATATATACACTACCAAACGTAAAATAGCTAGCTAGTGGGAAGCAGCCGCATAGCACAGGGAGATCAGCTCGGTGCTTTGTGACCACCTAGAGGGGTGGGATGGGGAGGGTGGGAGGGAGGAAGATGCAAGAGGGAGGAGATATGGGGACATATGTATATTTATAACTGATTCACTTTGTTATAAAGCAGAAATGAACACACCATTGTAAAGCAATTATACTCCAATAAAGATGTTAAAAAAAAATTGCAGTGAGACAATAAGACATTAGACAAGTTCCATTAGACAAAAGAAAAAAAATCTTAAATATGTGAGTAGGGTCAGTCGAAGTGGCTGCCTATAGTTCCACTTATTTTCACTGCAAATCCATTATTCTGTCTCTTGTCACTAGAACACATGGACATCTAAGACTTGCACCTTGTTGGTCTGAGTATTCTAATTTCTGTAATATTCTGTATGCATTGATGGTTCAGTATAAAATGCCTTTACCTTCATTTTACTTTTTTATTGAACTCCCCCAATTTAATCAGCCATAAGAGAAATATCATGTTAGACTGAAAACATAAAGAGGATTGATAAAAATGATAGGGAATTCACATTGTTCAAAGGTTTACTGTAACAGTTTTTTGTCCTTCCCCCTTTAGGATTCATTGTCATTTTACTGCATGTTTTAATATTATCTTCCAAAATATAGTTTCCATGCAGAGTTACTCAGCCCACAAAGGAATACTCTGCAGCCACTCTCCTTTCTGTGTGCTAACAATTAATTTTGCTGAAACTTGGTCTAAATATGCAACAGCCATCTAGGTATCATTTAGCTACCAGGTGTAAATTCTCCAAGTGGAAATTAAACCTTGGGAAACTGGCAAATGCTGGCACACTTGGAAAGAACACCAAGCCCAGGGTTATCATTTTTTCCCATACATATTTAGTGTTTCTTTTGTGTAAATGAAAAGATAGACGTGTTTTTATGGTTTAATATTTACTAGTGTCCTCCATGTAACTCCAAAAACTAAAGACAAAAACTGCAAGCCAAATTATGACTCTTCTCAGCCTGGCCCTAAGCAACATAATGAAAGAAAAGTAATTCAGCTTTTGGCTCCCTAACTCATCCTCTAGCCCCTCTGCTAGTACCTACAGCTTTCCCAGCTATCAAAATCTGGCCTCAAGAAATGATCAGTTGTCAGTCACTTTTATTCCAGTTTGAACACGCCACTGTTTCATCTCCCAAGAATACTGTCATGTTAAGTCTTATTTCCAATTGTGAAATGAAATAACTTTCGCTAATCAAAATTATACCAAACAGTAGTAAGTTATAAAAATAAGACCATAGAGATTTTTTGTGTAGTTTGTTTATTTACAAGGTGATATTAAGAAAACTATAGCTAACATCATTAGAAAATGTTCTTCATTTCCAGCTTGAAACAGAGTCAAATAGATTTCATTTCATGTAAATTCTTATCTCTTGATAAAGTGCTCATCCTTTTAAAAAATTTTTATTAACATTTTTCTTTATAGTGTACATTAACTTATATTGATCTCTATTTCATGTGGAAACATCTTGATTGTTCAAATATAATGTATCTGCTGAGGAATAAGAAACTTGCTTTTTACATTGTTGGTACCAAAAATGGTACCAGTTCCAGAGTAGAAATTTGATAAATAATTAATTACTTGAGTGCCTTCTGACATACTCCAACAGTTAAACAACTTACTGACATCTCTTCTATGAGTTCCTGAAAAATTTCATCCTATCTTAAAAAATATAAAGATATTTAACAAGACACACTGTACTTTGATGGCTATATAATTCCAGCAAAATATTATGAAGCCACCCTTTAGCTATGTCTGCAAAAAAACCCCAAAAACTATATATTTAGAAAAATAAAGAATCAAAACTCTGAATATTTGCCTATATGAAAGCCAAAAAAAATCCTATGTCATTTGGCTATATCATGTTAAGTTAATGAAAAGTTTAATCAACATTATAGAAAGGTAAAACAGCAAAGTCATACAGTGTTAACAAGCAATTCTATGCTCAACACTACTGGAGAGGAAGGATTAAAGGAGACTATTCTAGGTAACCTGTAAAAATAACCAGTTTGTTCATCCAGGTCCAGAACTTTATAAGGCACCATCAAATACGTACAACTGGATATACTGATCTGTGAATACACATATATATGATCCGTAAATATTCACACATATCTACATATAAACATACATGTAGATATATGGACATGTATATATACATGATCTGTGAATATGTATATATATACATGCATATATGCGCACAAGTGTGTGTGTGTTTGTGTATCCGGCTAGGCAATTTATTACATAGGTAAGGGAAACTACTGGAGAGTGTGTGGGAAGGAGAAAGAAAATGGGCAAGCCTGGGTGCTGCTCTACTTTTTCACCTCTGACAAATATGTGACCTCCCAGACAGTGATTTAGAAATTGATCATGTCAGGCTTGGTTTCATGCTTTATTAAGGAAGTCTGCTTTTGATTTGTCTTCAGTCCTAGGAGATAGCACATACTCTAAGACAGAGATTGACAAACTGGAGCCCACAAGCTAAATTTAGCTTATGGTTAGTTTCTGTTTTTTGTATGTTTTGTTATGTTTTAAAATACCCATATCTATTTAATGTATTGCCTGTAGCTTTTTGTTTGTTTTTTCTTTTTTCTTTTTTTACACTAAGATGGCAAAGTTGAGTAGCTGCCTTAAAGAACATATGGTCATGAAATCCTAAAATATTTACTACCTAGCCTATTACACAAAACTCTGTCAACCCTGCTTTAGGGCACAGTCTTCACTCTTAAAGCACAGACTTTCTGTTTTCTCAAATGAATGCCGAATATCTGAAAGAGGTCTGCCTATTCCGAATGGGTTGGAAGTCTAGAATTTCCAGCACTGTGCAATCTCTAATATATTCATTGAGCATTCAGCTCTATAACAGCTATTATATTTTAAGCCTCATAGAATATCACTCCATCTATACACAGCCTAGCTTTCAGCCAAAAGTTTATGAGGAATATTATACAGACTTTAGGCATCTCTCTCTGAGCAGTTCTCTCACTTCCAGTATAATCATCTACAAATTCCATCAAATTCAGCACTCTTACATTTCTAGTTCTACCTTCTCAGCTCAGCAAGACAGCTATTGTCCACTGAGTCTCCACACTCCTGCTCTCTAGTCAGAAAATGTTATGGAATGAAAGCCCAGGTTCATGTGTCTCCCTTCTCTCAAGAATCTTAGACCTGTGCTACCTGTTGTACAATGCCTGAAAAAATGCCATATTTTATATTTTGTCCAGTTTGGTTTAATTTATCAAAATTTGCTCAGGTACTATTTTAAACTAAATATACAAAATAGCATAGTACTTCAGTCATATCTCTTCTAAAACCTATGTCTTGATTATAATATGTAGAAGAGTATGCACACATGATTAATAAATTAATTCAAGATGTTAAATTTGACATATCTAATAAGATATGTTTATATTAATAACCACTTTAAATATAATGAATGCCAACCATAACCACTAATAATTACATATAAGAAAGAAACATTGTTAATTTGCTAAAGAATTGATTACATGGGAAATTACAGCTAATGGTAATAGTTGCACAAATTAATTCTAGATTAAAATGACAGAAGAGTTTGTGCTTTTATTAGAAAAACCACATTTTCAATAACTGAATAGACCCTTCATTTTGAGATTGCTATCCTTAGCCAACATTTTCCATGCATCTCAATTGAACACATTGTATCTGTAATTATCTTACTGAATTAGTCATGATGGTGGGCTTTATAATCTTCAACATGTCAAAGAAACAACTATTAATAATATCTATATATTAAGAATTGCTCAAGAGTCCCTTAAGCTCCCAGAATTACTAGTTAATAAGAGGTTCCAGACTATACAAGCACTAATCTGAGTGTTTGAAGAATTTGCTCATTTATTTCTGAACATAAATTTTACTGAATTCACAAAGCCTATTGTGGCTAATTAGTGAGTATTACCTAGCCAATTTTTCTAAGAGTTGAGGAAGGGTTTTTTTGTTTGTTTTTTTCTGACATGCCTTTTGGTTTAGGAACAGTGGAACTAAACTCTAGATCAGAAGCCAATTATTAATTATGTTGGTAAAGAAGTTACATAAGTAGCATAGCAAGAACTGTCTGCTTACTATATTATAGTCAGCATTTTAGTGTTTATATTTTAGAGTTTTACATTAATATTTACTCTCTCCTCTCTGATATCTTCCAACATAGGAATAAATCATACAAATCTTAATTATATTTTGTATACACACACAAAGCAGTATCTTCAAAATTAGCTCTAAGTATGTTGGAGGAAATTTGTGGTACTGGTAATGGACATATACGAAAAGGCAGGCCACATATAGCCAAATTCTTATTTATTGGCTTTACACACAAATTATACAAGCACAGTAGTTTCAAAAGCTTAATAGATAAGCACAACTTACAAAAATGCCTCGTCAAATTTGGTCTTCTACCGTGGTGTACTATATATATGTGTGTATATATGTGTATATATACACACAAACATATATATAATACAAGCAAAAACAATGAGTCAAACACTTAAGAATGACATCTCTGAATTTAGAGTCTCAATCATAGGATGTACATACTTTCTATCAAAGCAAAAATTATTCAAATATATTATTGGAGGAGGTTTTCTTAAATGTGTCTTTATCTCTGCCATCCAGCAAATCATAGAAAATGTTTCACCTGTGGTCTGTTACAGCATATAGCAAAAAGTAACCATCTCATTGAAAACAAATATGGTTAATTGAACAAGTACTTTCTGTCTCTGGGCACTGACTCTTAGTAAAATTTTTCAAATGCAATTATAAATTAAATTATATATTTGAGTACTACATTTAGGAATAAGTAAAATCTATGTCAATTTATATTTTTAAAAACCAAAAATTGGCTATGTTTCAAGTACTTAATATATGCAAATTATATTCACATCTGAGCTTATAAAGGATACTCAGGGAGAAAAAAAAAATTAAAACTCCATAGGGATTGTTTATAATAAAATTCTAATTATAATAAAACCTTGCTGAAGAATACAATATAAATAGGATACTTAAATACCATGTATCACGATGTTCAAGAAATAAATATTTTGAATTAAATTGAAGAAAAAATATATATATAAATTTTAAAATATTTCATATAAATGTATAAATGCAATTTTATCAGGGCAAAATAATTTTCAAACGTCAAAGATAGTAAAAGTGAAAATGTTTGGCCAAAAATTCTTTCCAAGTTAAAGAAATCCACTAGAATAAAATTTTAAAAAAAATAAAAAGGTCAATTTTCAGTAAGGAGCCAGAGTCTTGTTAACTGGGGGGCACCTAAGGGTGAGAAGTTGGGATGTGGGGGTGCTGGTCAAACCTGAATTCTCTTGGCACTACTGGCTGTGTGTGTATAGTTGACAAAAACTATGACTTCACCAACGATGGGCTGCGAGTGTGAAACACACTGCCATGAGCAGCCTCTTCATGAATTCTGATAATCTGATTCTGCCACTGGGTTCTTGAGAAAGATGCTGAGGTGAGTGCTAGACCTGTAGACATGATCAGCCATTTCTCATGTTCCAGACAAGAATCAGCATTGAGCTAACAGTTTGGAAAAAAATAGTACACCATGGATTTCAAAACAAACAAACAAACAAAAAAACTCTCAACATTTTCAGAAAACATCCCCAAATCAGGCCATCCTATACAAAATTAAAAGTGTGTGATATTATTCAACCACTCAAGTGCTTAGCAAATCAAAGTGACAACTTTTTTTTTAATTTGGAAAACTATAGTCTCCTACTCAAAATAAGATGAATGAGTACAGTGACTAGAAAATCATGGTTTTTTTCTGTACACTGCACCTAGTAATTACGGCTGTGATTTGCACAGCTTTTATCCCCTTTGTTCAGAAAAGGTACATTTTATATCGCATCCCACCTGCATTCAACATAGAATAAGTCTTCATAGTAATTATGTAGCTGTATTTAAAAGACAAAGCATGTAATTATGACTTTAAAAAATAATTTACAGTAACAGTTGAATTGGGGCTTGAATTTTAACAATGCATCAAATAGAAATGGAAGACAAAAAAATTTAACTTGTAGAATTCGGTTATCTGAGAGAGGGAAGAAAGGTTCTTATAAAACAATGCACTCTCATTGAGGCATTTAATGGTTGATGCTATGACAACTAAGCATGAGAGTTTTCATCAGCCAACTCCATGGCTTTTCCCTCTAGTAAAATCAATTATAAAATTTATATTTCATTTAGGATTTGACAAAAAAAAAAAAGCAAAGAAAATTTTAGACACAGTTAATAGGGACTTGGAGTTCACAGAGTGATTTCTCCTCTTTTAACGAATGAGGAAAACTATATCAAGAAAAGTCAAAGGAGGGCTTCCCTGGTGGTGCAGTGGTTGAGAATCTGCCTGCCAATGCAGGGGACACGGGGTCGAGCCCTGGTCTGGGAAGATCCCACATGCCATGGAGCAACTAGGCCCGTGAGCCACAACAACTGAGCCTGCGCGTCTGGAGCCTGTGCCCCGCAACAAGAGAGGCCGCGATAGTGAAGAGGACCGCGCACCGCGATGAAGAGTGGCCCCCGCTTGCCGCAACTAGAGAAAGCCCTCGCACAGAAACGAAGACCCAACACAGCCAAAAATAAATTAATTAATTAATTAATGAAAAATAAAAAGTCAAAGGACTTTACCAAGTTCATACTACTAATCGTTTACATTGTTTACAGAATAAAGGATAAACCCAAATCTCCTGATTCTCAATTTAAAATATTCTCCAATAAAAATCAATCTTAAATGCATTTTTAATTGAGGTATAATTGACATACAACATTATATTAGTTTCAGGTGTACAACATAATGATTTGATATTTGTATATATTGTGAATTGATCACCACAATAAGTCTAGTTAACTTCTATCAACGTACATAGTTACAATTTTTTTTCTTGTGGTGAGGACTTTTAAGATCTACTCTCTTAAGAAATGCACTTTGATTTAAACACTAATTGTAAATAGAAATTGCTATGTTCATGGGGGATGGAATTAGCTGGTAGAACAATTTGATGAGGATATTGATTCTTATTATCCAGCCACAATTTCCTCCAAATTGACCTAAATAAACAGATCTAAGTACTTTCATTAAAGGTTTCTCCTCCTCCACAAGCCTTACATAGCCAGGGTAAATAACCTAGGAATCAGAGAAAAGTAGTCCTCAAGGTTAGAGCTCTCATATAACTATTACATGGTTCTGGATAGCTGAGGTTTTGTTATAAACTTACCTCAATGTCCCGAATATTTCTATCATGTCTTGATAATATATAGAATTAGATAATTTTTGAGATTCCTTACAGCATTGACATTTTAGGAAATCTGTTAATATTTTAGTCAGTGTTACTTGTCTATGGAATTATGATATTCCTTTTATTATCTTTAGAGCTAAAAAAGAATGACCTTTTTGAAACAGAGTAAAACTCTACTCAACATTTGAAGTCCCCACCAATGTTAACCTACCTAGTTCCCTTAGATAGAAGTAATTGCAATTACATCCATCAGCACTTTCCTAGAATCTGTCTTCACACTTCTCTGGGGGACTTAGTATTTCTTCCTGTATCATGGTTATTTATTTTCATGTCTCTATCATATGAGCTTTTAAACTCCTTGAGGGAAGACTCTGTATTTTATTCATTTATATATACCCCCAGCACCACCATGGTGTCATACACATAGAAGGTATACCTTGTCAAATTTAATAAGTGAATTGACATTAAAAAGTCTGTGCATCAAAACACAAAGAACACAAAGATAAATCAACCTGTCATCTATGCATTTTTAGGATAGTACTATCTTTTTCTATAACACTTAAGTTGTAAGTGATGAATCATTATATAAACTGTCCATCCTTTTAAGAACATTATTTCATGGTTCATTTATTCATTAAGCCCAGAATTTTTATAAGAATGAAATTAAACACAACTGTTAAAGTAGCCAAAAAGAAAATATGGGCATAGTTTATGGTTCTATTAATATAGTCTGGCTTTACTAATTAGATCAATGCACAATATTCTTAACTTTCTATTCCAATGTAAGAAGAAAAAGTAAAGCTTACACAAATTATGGATAATTAACAATCCTTTATATTGTGGCCCGCCTGAACAATGTTTTTGGGAGAGTCAGTTGGTATTTGACAATTTAGAAAAACGTAAACATTTTTGTATAATTTGATTTCCCCACTTATGTCTAGAAACATAAGAGAACAATTAGTATAAAAGTTTAGATACTTTATTTGCAAGATGCTTTATCACAGTGACAAAATTGATAACAACCTATGAACTGAGCAATGGAAAATGTTTTTAAAATTAGGATACATCTATAACATGCAAGCCTAAATAGTTATTTAAAACATTTGTGTATAAGAATAATTAATGGCATATGCAGTTGTTCAAAACTTAATGTTTATAAAAAGAAAATTATAAAACAGCATGTTAAATATGATTGCATATAAATAAATTCTTGAAAGAAAACAAAACTCTAGCAATCGGTGGATTAGGTTGGAGAAATTATGTAACTTTTTCCCGTATCTATATTATGTGAATGTTATATATTTCATATTTTTTTTAGTTTTGAAAATGTTATTCTACTTGATTTGGTAATCATTTAGTAATAACACCTTTCACTTAATTCACCTTCATGTCTATTATGAATTATGCCACTGTTAGTCACCAAAGTTACAGGATACTACAGTAATTTACAAAGTGTAATTATTAAGTAGAGATGATTAATTTTAACTTAACCTGTTCTATCAAGCTAAGAATATATAATTAAGTACAATACCCAATCTCTTCTCTGTATTTTATAAATTGTTCCTCTTCTTCCAACATCCATGAAGATGATATAATCAGAAAGGAACTTACTTTCTGATTAATGTCTTCTCACAGGACCATCATTTTGGCTTCCATTTTGTAACAGAATCTTATTTAGCCAGTATTTACTATTTACTTTGAACTATGGGTTGAGATTGACGATTGTGGAAGTCTAAAGAATACAAAAGCTGGTGTGAGGAGGAAATCTACCAGAATATCAGCTTGAAGGAAATCTATTAAGAATATAAAGTAGTCTTGTGTGTGTGTGTGTGTGTGTGTGTGTGTGTGTGTGTGAAAGAGAGATAGAGAGAGAAAGGGTGCTCCTTGACATAAAAGATGCTCATTTCCCTTGTCACTATTTGCCCCACAGGCCCCAAGTCTCCCAGAACATGAGACTCAAGTGCCCATTCATAACATTTTAGAACTTATGAAACAGGCTGCTCAGAAAATCCCCACAGCATTCAGCAATATTCCAAGAGAATTACACCAATCTCACCCTTGTGGTTCTCTTAATTCAGGTTTGATTGCCTTGAAATCAAAAGCACGCCAAAAATCAAAAGCAGAGCCCATTCCCACTCTTAAGTCCAAATGTGCTGGAAAATGAGTGGGGAGGAGACTATCATTCCTGGATTTACAGACACCAGAACCCAAACTGCTAATATACCTAGTGTGATAGTCTGAGTTTTCTGGAACTTCCCTAGCTTAGCACTGAACCTCCATGTCCTGGAAAACTCCTCAGTCTCCCAAAATTCGTATGTTGGATACCCTAATTATACCTGGACCTAAAAGGGACCATAGTAAACAAATTACCCCATTGAGATTCAGAATCAGTATCATCTACTGCAAGACTAAGGGATCTTTAAAATGAGTTTGATAGTTATTTTTCGGATTGCATAATTATAATAGATATTCAGCATTACTCAACTCCAGTGTTAGTGTGTTAATATACTGGATGGATATTTTTATTTTAACCCCTACTAGTGTCCAATATAATGGTGGATTCTGTGCACTTTTAAAGTCACTGTATCCCAAAGCCTTCTAGGATTATGCAACTGAAAATACATACAACATACAACAAAATCATTTTTGTCATATGAGACAATGTGGGGAGAGTATTATGCTATTTTATTGTCCACTTTAACAGTCCTACACAGTTGATGAAAAAAGCCAGTAGTGTTTAATGATTCACTGTGCATTATGGTGGCCTAAATAAATATGAAACTTTATTTCATCCATAATGCCTGATATTTTAATAGTGACTATGCTATTAGTACATGGTGTGTGTCTTCTGACAGTGTTATTTCCTCCTTCTCCACATTTCTCCATAAGAAAGTCAAACACCAGGCTGTTTTCACCCAGTAGGGAATGCAATATACCTGAACCATCCTGATATGGAAGTATTTCTGCTCCATAACAATATGTTAGCAGTGAGTCAAATCCTAATATAATAAGGACTTCAAGTACATCCAAATATTTCTTTGTATTAATGATATTCTGATAGTGGCTTGCATCAAAGAAACTGCTTGTCTTATATGAAGTGTTATCCAGTTACAGGTGAGAAAAAATTTGGTAGGCCATGAACTAGTATAAAATCTCAGGCCACAGGTGATTATCTTGTCTAAAGAAAATCCCATTGCCTAAAAAACAAAACAAACAAACAAAAAAAGTGGCTAATAGAGACAACAAAATCAACATCTGGATCTGGCTAATTCTCTATGATGCATCCAGGCAAATTTTAGTAGAATAATCTGCAACAAGAAGCCTTGGAGTTAATCCAATAAGTGGTAAAATAAGTTCTTTATTTTGGCCACACATTTCTTTCATATGTTACAGCATTAAAACTATCAGTGACCAACATCATACCACGTATCTTTTACAGTCTTCCAGGGAATTGAAATTTATTTCATTAGAGAATTTTGTAAAGACCTAAATAAATGGAAATCGGAAGGTGCAAGTCTGGTGAATATGGTGGATGAATCAGAACTTCCCAGACAAGCTGTAACAGTTTTTGCCTTGTCATCAAAGAAACATGCAGTCTTGCATTATCCTGATGGCAGATTATACATTTTCTGTTGAGTAATTCTGCATGCTTTTCTTTGAGTGCTGCTTTCAGTTGGTTTAACTGGGAGCAGTACTTGTTGGAATTAATCGTTTGGTTTTCCGGAAGGAGCTCATAATAGAGGACTCCCTTCCAATCCCACCATATACCCACCTTCTTTGGATGAAGATCAGCCTTTGGTGTGGTTGGTGGTAATTCATTTCACTTGCCCCATGATCTCTTCCATCCCACATTATTGTACAGTATCTACTTTTCATCACCCGTCACAATTTGTTTTAAAAATGGAATGTTTTCATTACTTTTAAGTAGAGAATCGCATGTGGAAATATGGTCAAGAAGGTTGATTTCGCTTAACTTATGTTGAACCCAAACGTCAAAGTGATGAACATAACCAAGCTGGTGCAAATGATTTTCAACGCTTGATTTGGATGTTTTGAGTATGTTGGCTATCTCCTGCGTGGTATAATATTGATTGTTCTCAGTTAATGTCTCGATTTGATCGCTATCTACTTCAACTGGTCTACCCGACTGTGGAGCATCATCCAGCAAGAAATCTCCAGCTCGAAACTTCACAAACCACTTTTGACACGTTCGAGCAGTCACAGCACTTTCTCCATACACAAATGCACAAATCTTCTCTGGCATTTCAGTTGCTTAAAATGGCTACGCAAAAATGCACCAATTTAATAAGTCTTTTTTTAAATGCACGCTGATATGACAGCTGTCACATACAATTTAACAAAATTGCTTTGAATGAAGTTAAGACAACTAAGTGCTACTAGAGCCATGTTACGGAAAAAAACGAACAAACCTTTTAGCCAATCCAATAGTAATGACAATGTTGGGGTATCAACTCTCACTGGGTTTTTTGACTTGAAGACTTCCAAATGCTACTGAAATACACTTAACATTTTGAAAGCAACTTTCAACCTTTTCATAGATTCTAAAGGAAAAACCTTATCTTATCAATAGAAGAGTCAAAATTCTTAGGAATGGCTTTTCCATTCTGCAAAGACCTCCCTTGAAACAAAGTCCTATAGATTGGGACAAGTCCAAGAAAACTACATTACTAAAAGAACTGGTTTATTAATAAAGTATTAATAAAGCCTGTTGTCACGAACTAAGTGTTGATAAAGGTGATGTCCATAAACCTGGCAACCTGGTAAGAAAGCAAAATTCACTAACAGAAGAACCTACCATCACGTGGGCTAGTCCAATGGAGTAATACAGTCACCTCTCATATACGCAAATGACTCCTTACCAACTGCATTGACCACTGAGCACAACTGCCGTTCCTCATGTGATTCTCTTTACCAGAGAGCATCCCACTCCTGAAATGACTGAATGATAAATTTACATATCTTCATTGGCTGTTGCTAATGAGTTTATGTAGTTAGAGCATTGGGAGATGCAAGGCAAAATGACTGAGCATCTGGTATCCCAGCACTGGTATAGAACACCTTTCTTTTTCCTAAACACTGGTCCTCCCAACACTGAAGTTTACATATTTATCAACCTATTCCATCCAAAATAAAAGAGAATTGAATAATCCTAGTCCACTGCCTACGGGGAGTGAGAGAAACTCTAAGACACTAAAAACATGGTATTTTCACCTAAGAATCCAGTCTTAGATAATTTTAATTCTCTAACATTATAGCTGCCAGCTAAGTATAATTTCAACAGCCTACCTCTGAAACACTCCACCGAACCATCTAAATGTTCTCATTCAAATGTCTCTTTTATTATTAACGGACACTGACTTTGTATTCATGTTGTGTGGGATATTTTCCAATAACTTTTTTCTGATGAATTCAAGGAAATAAAAAATTTTCTTCTGTATGGTAAGTTTGAAATCTTGCAGGTTGTTAAAACATGGCCTCATCATCTTCCCTGCAACATAAAGTGCATTTAATTATTGGGTTTCTCCCTCTTGATTTAAAGATCTATTCCTTAACTATAAATATTAAAGTTTTTCCCCCATCTGTTGAAAAGGTGTTTGTCAACTTCACGCTCTAAGACTCTACTGCATTAAAACTTGGTTTTGTGCCTCTGGGATAAACAATAGACAAATAATAATATTTAGTTCTCATCCTCTTCCATTTCACCCATGGCAATGTGATTTAGTTAAAAAATGATCAATTTATATCACTGACCATAAAAATCCACTTGTGTGTCAAAATCAGCTTGGAGACTTGATAAAAATATTGACTCGCCTCTTATCCCGCATTCCAAGGATTTAAAATGTCAAATGGTAAATTCTGAACAATTAGAATTTTCATCAAGATTACCAGCTGATTATGAAGCACATCAATCCACATAAATTTCAGGAATAATCTTGCATACTTTAACCCGTCCATGGTGTGTGATTTAGGTTTCTTTGGACTTCAACTTATTTTACAGAGTTTTTATGGATATTACAAATCTGCTATATCAATTTGAATTCTCATAGGTTTTATTAATGATGGATAAAAATTTAATCTTTAAGAATAAAGGAATCATATCATCTTAAAAGGTGAAAATAATATAGAAACCATTGAATTCACCTTCTCACCTTAAAGTTCTTCTTGCAAAAATTCTCTAAATAGATTTGACAGGCAAATTCTGGATATATAACTTCAAGCCACAGAGTGTCTGTACCTTGGTAACAGAATCTGTTCTCTAAGTAGCTATATATCTATTAATCAAAATTTTAGGAAACTTTTTTGTGTGTGTGTTTTTCTTTTTTTTTAAATAAATAACTGCTGCCATTGATCTATAGTCTCTATTTTATCAACAAAAAGACACTGCTTTCTACTCCCTATACAATCAGTCAGCATCAGGGGAACTGTTTTAGGATACAGAGGAAATTCAGACTAAAATTCTGTCCTCAGGGAGATTAAAGTCTCTAGTAGGACAGAATATGTGTGTGTGTGTGTGTGTGTGTGTGTGTGTGTGTGTGTGTGTATTTCTTCATTAAAAGATACAAATAAATCACCAAGGGATAATAAAAAAATACAAATCACTTCCAAGTGTGATAGATTAGGAAGAAATCTCAAAGATGAGAATTTTATATTTAAGATGTAAGTTTAAAAAAAAAGAAAATGTAGGTAGGAGACATGCAATCAGATTGGAATCGAAAGAGTCGCACCAGAGGATAAGTTCTAGGGGGAGACCTTCAAGATGGCGGAGGAGTAACAAGTAGAGATCACCTTCTTCCCTACAAATACATCAGAAATACATCTACATGTGGAACAACTCCTACATAACACCTACTGAACACTGGCAGAAGACCTCAGACTTCCCAAAAGGCAAGAAATTCCCCACATACCTGGGTAGGACAAAAAAAAAAGAAAAAACAGAGACAAAAGAATAGGGATGGGACCTGCACCTCTGGGAGGGAGCTGTGATGGAGGAAATGTTTCTACATACTAGGAAACCCCTTCACTGGCAGGGATGGGGGGGTGGGGTGGGGGAAGCTTCAGAGCCACAGAGGAGAGCTCAGCAACAGGGGTGCAGAGGGCAAAACAGAGAGATTCCCCACCCAGAGGATCGGTGCTGACCAGCACTCACCAGCCTGAGAGGCTTGTCTGCTCACCCGCCTGGATGGGTGGGGGCGGGGAGCTGAAGCTCAGGCTTCAGAGGTCAGATCCCAGGGAGAGGAGTGGGGTTGGCTGCGTGAACACAGCCTGAAGGGGGCTAGTGCACCACAGCTGGCAGGGAGGGAATCCGGGAAAAACTCTGGAGCTGCCTAAGAGGCAAGAGATCACTGTTTGAGGGTGTGCCAGGAAAGGGGATTCAGAGCAGTGCCTAAATGACTCCAGAGATGGGCGTGACCCACGGCTATCAGTGTGGACAGCAGAGATGGGCATGAAACACTAAGGTTCCTGCTGCAGCCACAAGAATCCTATGTGCAAGCACAGGTCACTATCCACACCTCCCCTCCTGGGAGCCTGTGCAGCCTGCCACTGCCAGGGTCTCGTGATTCAGGGCCAACTTCCCCTGGAGAACACATGGCACACCTTAGACTGTTACAACATCACACTGGCCTCTGCCACTGCAGGCTTGCCCCGCACTCAGTACCCCCCTCCCCTCAGCCTGAGTGAGACAGAGCACCCTAATCAGCTGCTACTTTAACCCCGTCCTGTCTCAGAGAAAAACAGACGCCCGCAGGTGACCTACACAAAGAGGTAGGGCCAAATCCAAAGCTGAACCTCAGGAGCTGTGCGAACAAAGAAGAGAAAGTGAAATTTCTCCCAGTAGCCTCAGAAGCAGCAGGTCAAATCTCCACAATCAACTTGATGTACCGTGCATCTCAGAAATACCTGAATAGACAAAGAATCATCCCAAAATTGAGGCAGTGGATTTTGGGAGCAACTGTAGACTTGGGGTTTGTTTTCTGCATCTAATTTGTTTCTGGTTTTATGTTTATCTTAGTTTAGTACTTAGAGTTTATTATCATTGGTAGATTTGTTGATTGATTTGGTTACTCTCTTCCTCCTTTTTTTTTTTAATATAGATATATATATTTTTTCCTTTTTCTCTTTTTGTGAGTATGTATGTGTGATTTTGTCTGTATAGCTTTACTTGTGCCATTTTCCTAGTGTTCTGTCTGTCCATTTTATTTTGTTTGTTTGTTTTTTTAATATAGTTTTTAGCACTTGTAATCATTGGTGGATTTCTTTTTTGGTTTGGTTGCTCCTTCTTTCTTTCTTCCTTTCGTTTTTTTCTTTTTTTATTACTTTTTCTTTTTTTATTTTTAATAATTATTTTTTTATTTTTTACTTTAATAGCTTTATTTTATTTTTTTCATTCTTTCTTTTTTTCTCCCTCTTCTTCTGAGCCGTGTGGCTGACAGGGTCCATGTATACCAGCCGGGTGTCAGGCCTGTGCCTCTGAGGTGGGAGAGGCACGTTCAGGACATTGGTCCACCAGAGACCTCCTGGCTCCACATAATATCAAATGGTGAAAGTTCTTCCAGGGATTTCCATCTCAATGCTAAGACCCAGCTCCACTCAACGACCAGCAAGCTACAGTGCTGGACACCCTACGCCAAACAACTAGCAAAACAGGAACACAATCCCACCCATTAGCAGAGAGGTTGCCAAAGATCATAAGGTCACAGACATGCCAAAACATACCACCGGACGCGGTCCTGCCCACCAGAAAGACAAGGTCCAGCCTCATCCACCAGAACACAGGCACTAGTCCCCTCCACCAGGAAGCCTACACAACCCACTGAACCAACCTTAGCTACTGGGGGAAGACAATAGAAACATCGGGAAATACGAACCTGCAGCCTGTGAAAAAGAGACACCAAACACAGTAAGTGAAACAAAAGGAGAAGACAGAGAAACACACAGTAGATGAAGGAGCAAGGTAAAAACCCACCAGACCGAACAAATGAAGATGAAATAGGCAGACTACCTGAAAAAGAATCCAGAGTAATGATAGTAAAGATGATCCAAAATCTTGGCAATAGAATGGAGAAAATACAAGAAATGTTTAACAAGGACCTAGAAGAACTAAAGAGCAAACATACAGTGATGAACAACACAATAAATGAAATTAAAAATTCTCTGGAACGAATCAATAGCAGAATAACTGAAGCAGAAGAACGGATAAGTGACCTGGAAGTTAAAATAGTGGAAATAACTACTGCAGAGCAGAATAAAGAAAAAAGAATGGAAAGAATTGAGGTCAGTCTCAGAGACCTCTGGGACAACATTAAATGCCACAACATTCGAATTATAGAGGTCCCAGAAGAAGAGAAAAGAAAGGGAGTGAGAAAATATTTGAAGAGATTATAGTTGAAAACTCCCCTAATATGGGAAAGGAAACAATCAATCAAGTCCAGGAAGTGCAGAGAGTCCCATACACGATAAATCCAAGGAGAAACACGCCAAGACACATATTAATCAAACTATCAAAAATTAAATACAAAGAAAAAATATTAAAAGCAGCAAGGAAAAAAAACAAATAACATACAACGGAAACCCCATAAGGTTAACAGCTGATCTTTCAGCAGAAACTGTGCAAGCCAGAAGGGAGGGGCAGGACAAATTTAAAGTGATGAAAGGGCAAAACCTACAACCAACATTACTCTACCCAGCAAGGATCTCATTCAGATTCTACAGAGAAATTAAAACCTTTACAGACAAGCAAAAGCAAAGAGAATTCAGCACCACCAAACCAGCTTTACAATAAATGCTAAAGGAACTTCTCTAGGCAGGAAACACAAGAGAAGGAAAAGACCTACACCAACAAACCCAAAACAATTCAGAAAATAATAATAGGAACATACATATTGGTAATTATCTTAAATGTAAATGGACTAAATGCTCCAATGAAAAGACACAGACTAGCTGAATGGATACAAAAACAAGGCTCATATATATATGCTGTCTACAAAAGACCCACTTCAGACCTAGGAACACATACAGACTGAAAGTGAGGGGATGGAAAAAGATATTCCATGCAAATGGAAATCAAAAGAAAGCTGGAGTAGCAATTCTTGTATCAGACAAAATAGACTTTAAAGTAAAGACTATTAGAAGAGACAAGGAAGGACACTACATAATGATCAAGGGATCAATCCAAGAAGAAGATATTACAACTGAAAATATTTATGCACCCAACATAGGAGCACCTCAATACATAAAGCAAATGCTAACAGCCATAAAAGGGGAAATCGACAGTAACACAATCATGGTAGGGGACTTTAACACCCCACTTTCACCAATGGACAGATCATCCAAAATGAAAATAAATAAGCAAACACAAGGTTTAAATGATACATTAAACAAGATGGACTTAATTGATATTTATAGGACATTCCATCCAAAAACAACAGAATACATTTTCTTCTCAAGTGCTCATGGAACATTCTCCAGGATAGATCATATCTTGGGTAACAAATCAAGCCTTGGTAAATTTATGAAAATTGATCATAACAAGTATCTTTTCCGACCACACGCTATGAGACTAGATATCAATTACAGGAAAAAAACCTGTAAAAAAACCAAACACATGGAGGCTAAACAATACACTACTAAACAACCAAGAGATCACTGAAGAAATCAAAGAGGAAATCAAAAAATACCTAGAAACAAATGACAAGGAAAACACAACAATCCAAAACCTATGGGAAGCAACAAAAGCAGGTCTAAGAGGGATTTATAGCAATAAAATCTTACCCCAAGAAACAAGAAACATCTCAAATAAACAACCTAACATTACACCTAAAGCAATTAAAGAAAGAAGAACAAACAAACCCCAAAGTTAGCAGAAAGAAAGAAATCATCGAGATCAGATCAGAAATAAATGAAAAAGAAATGAAGGAAACAATAGCAAAGATCAATAAAACTAAAAGCTGGTTCTTTGAGAAGATAAAAATAATTGACAAACCATTAGCCAGACTCATCAAGAAAACAAGGGACAAGACTCAAATCAATAGAATTAGAAATGAAAAAAGGAGAAGTAACAACTGACACTGCAGAAATACAAAGGATCATGAGAGATTACTACAAGCAACTATATGCCAATGAAATGGACAACCTGGAAGAAATGCACTCAAATTGAGACTGTGATTAAAAATCTTCCAACAAAAAAAAGCCCAGGACCAGATGGCTTCACAGGCAAATTCTATCAAACATTTAGAGAAGAGGTAACACCTATCCTTGTCAAACTCTTCCAAAATATAGCAGATGGAGGAACACTCCCAAATTCATTCTATGAGGCCACCATCACCCTGATACCAAAACCAGACAAAGATGTCACAAAGAAAGAAAACTACAAGCCACTATCACTGATGAACATAGATGCAAAAAACTTCAACAAAATAATAGCAAACAGAATCCAACAGCACATTAAAAGGATCATACACCATGATCAAGTGGGGTTTATCCCACGAATGCAAGGATTCTTCAATATATGCAAATCAATCAATGTGATAAACCATATTAACAAATTGATGGAGAAAAACCAAAATTCAAAAATTCGACAAAATTGAACACCCATTTATGATAAAAACCCATCAGAAAGTAGGCATAGAGGGAACTTACCTACACATAATAAAGGCCATATATGAAAAACCCACAGCCAACATTGTTCTCAATGGTGAAAAACTGAAACCATTTCCACTAAGATGAGGAACAAGATAAGTTTGTCCACGCTCATCACTATTATTCAACATAGTTTTGGAAGTTTTAACCACAGCAAACAGAGAAGAAAAAGAAATAAAAGGAATGCAAATCAGAAAAGAAGAAGTAATGCTGTCACTGTTTACAGATGACATGATACTATACATAGAGAATCCTAAAGATGCTACCAGAATACTACTAGAGCTAATCAATGAATTTGGCAAAGTAGCAGGATACAAAATTAATGCACAGAAAACTCTTGCATTCCTATACATAATCATGAAAAATCTGAAAGAAAAATTAAGGAAACACTCCCTTTACCATTGCAACATTAAGAATAAAATACCTAGGAATAAACCTACCTAAGGAGACAAAAGACCTGTATGCAGAAAACTATAAGACACTGATGAAAGAAATTAAAGGTGATACAAACAGATGGGGAGATATACCATGTTCTTGGATTGGAAGAATCAATATTGTGAAAATGACTATACTATCCAAAGCAATCTACAGATTCAGTGCAATCCCTACCAAACTACCAATGGCATTTTTCACAGAACTAGAGCAAAAAATTTCACCATTTGTATGGAAATACAAAAGACCCCAAATAGTGAAAGCAATCTTGAGAAAGAAAAACAGAGCTGGAGGAATCAGGGTTCTGGACCTCAGACTATACTACAAAGCTACAGTAATCAAGACAGTATGGTACTGGCACAAAAAAAGAAATATAGATCAATGGAACAGGATAGAAAGCCCAGAGATAAACCCATGCACATATGGTCACCTTATTTTTGATAAAGGAGGCAAGAATATACAATGGAGATAAGACAGCCTCTTCAATAAGTGTTGCTGGGAAACTGGACAGCTACATGTAAAAGAATGAAATTAGAACACTCCCTAACACCATACACAAAAATAAACTCAAAATGGATTAAAGACCTAAATTTAAGCCCAGACACTATCAAACTCTTAGAGGAAAACATAGGCAGAACACTCTATGACACAAATCACAGCAAGATCCTTGTGACCCACCTCCTAGAGAAATGGAAATAAAAACAAAAATAAACAAATGGCACCTAATGAAACTTAACAGCTTTTGCACAGCAAAGGAAACCATAAACAAGATGAAAAGACAACCCTCAGAATGGGGGAAAATATTTGCAAATGAAGCAACTGACAAAGGATTAATCTCCAAAATTTACAAGAAGCTCATGCAGCTCAATATCAAAAAAACAAAGAACCCAATCCAAAAATGGGCAGAAGACATAAATAGACATTTCTCCAAAGAAAATATATAGATTGTCAACAAACACATGAAAGAATGCTTAATATCACTAATCATTAGAGAAATGCAAATCAAAACTACAATGAGGTTTCACCTCACACCAGTCAGAATGCCCATCATCAAAAAATCTACAAACAATAAATGCTGGAGAGGGTGTGGAGAAAAGAGAACCCTCTTGCACTGTTGGTGGGAATGTAAATTGATACAGCCACTATGGAGAACAGTATGGAGGCTCCTTAAAAAACTAAAAATAGAACTACCATACAATCCAGCAATCCCACTACTGGGCATATATCCTGAGAAAACCATAATTCAAAAAGAGTCATGTATCACAATGTTCATTGCAGCTCTATTTACAATAGCCAGGTCATGGAAGCAACCTAAGTGTCCATCAACAGATAAATGGATAAAGAAGATATGGCACATATGTACAATGGAATATTACTCAGCCATTAAAGGAAACGAAATTGAGTTATTTGCAGTGAGGTGGTTGGACCTAGAGTCTGTCATACAGAGCGAATAATTCAAAAAGAGAAAAACAGATACCATTATGTAATACATATATGTGCAATGTAAAAAAAAAGAAGTGGTTCTGAAGAACCTAGAGGCAGGAGAGGAATAAAGATGTAGACGTAGAGAATGGACTTAAGTACACGGAAGGGGGAAGGGTAAGCTGGGACGAAGTGAGAGAGTGGCATGGACATATATACACTACTGAATGTAAAACAGTAGTGGGAAGTAGCTGCAAAGCACAAGGAGATCAGCTCCAGGCTTTGTGACCACCTAGAGGCGTGGGATATGGAGGGTGGGAGGGAGACACAAGAGGCAGGAGATATGGGGATATATGTATATGTATAGCTGATTCACTTTGTTATAAAGTGGAAACTAACACACCATTGTAAAGCAATTATACTCCAATAAAGATGTTAAAAAAAAAAAAGAAAGAAATGTAGGGAAGTTATATAGAAAAAAGCATGAGCAAGTTCACAGAGTTAGAACAATCCAGAATGCTATGAATTTCTGTGTCCATATGACCTGCTTCACATAGCTAGCAAATTAAATCTATTCCATTGCACAATTCAAGTTTGCTGTCGTCTTTATCCATTATTACATCTCATGCTATAACAGCTTAAATAACCATGAGCTTATATTTCTTTTAGATAATAGTTCAAGTTTATTACAACTATAATTACATGCATTTTACAAAGATCTCAAAACATGGATGTTTTTCTGAATTATCTTCCTTGTTTTCTCCAGACAATTAACATACTTTCAGTTTTGTTAATTCTGTTACTCAATAATATCCAATAAAAATTTTTTTCTTATAATTTTCTCCAACAATTCTAAAATATCAGTGAAAAAACTTTTATGATCAATCTTACATATCTTCTGTCAAAAATAATCTCTCCGGTGGTCAATAAATGCACTTGATTTTTGTCTGTATTACACTGTATTTTTTTAGCACAATTCACTTTTTACTTATATCCTATTTAATATTTTCAAAGATTATAGAGTTCCATATAACAAAGTTTTATATTTCAGAATATGATCCTCGTTTTATTTCTCTGTATTGTCATTTGTTGTAAAAAAGCATCCGATCTATTTAAAACAAGAAAACAAAATTATTTAAAACATTTTGTTTATTTATTGTTCATATAAAGCCAGTTGATACTAATGATATCAATTACGTGGCTCCAGGCTCCAAGAAATTTACATAATTTATCTTTCACTATATCCTATCATAAAGTTTTCATTTGATCCTTCCATATTTTTAATTCTTCCACAAAGATTTTGTTTTAAAGACTATTATTCCTACCCCCTCATTTTCACCTCATAACAGAACCCTGCCATGTCTTCTGATAATGGCAGAGATGCTTTGATTTCATGGAGGACAAGTCCAATTCCTAGAAAAAGAATAGGCTGTACCTCAGTGTTGGCCAATGAGATATAAAGTGAAATTTGCTAGAATTTTTTCATAATGATTTTATTTCCTTCAGAGTCATCTATGAGAGAAATAATAAGACCTACTTCACAGTCTTTTGGTGAGGATTAAATGTAAAAGAATAAAAATAAACAAACCTGGCACCCAGTAAGTGCTAAACACGGATTAAATGTAAATGCTACAGCAACACAAATTAAAGTAATGCAAGATGATGGCCCAGAGTTCTTACAACACTTAGCCATTAAATTTATGCCAGCAAAATCTGCCTGCCAGAATTTTATGCACTGAGAAGACTAAGTAGGCCTCAATTATTAAGACATCATTTGTTTAGTGTCTTACACAAATAGCTAAAAGCACCCTTAACACACAAACACCTTCCTTTCTGGCTTTACAGCTACCCTCCCTGTCTCCATCAATACCTTTTGAAATTTTTCCTGGCATTGGCTCCTAAAAAGATGCTAACTTTTGAAAAGATGTTGGATTCCTAGCTCCCTCTCATCCACCAAGTACCCTAGACCTAAAAGAAGCCAAAGAGAGGTTGAAGGATTTGCCAAATAACAGAAAAACTCACAGAAAGCTTTCATATTGTAGGAAATTTAATTAGCATGATTAATAAGTTGAAATAGCTAAAAGATGTTTTTTGGAGAAGACTGATGAAGCAAAAACAACTCCAGCAAAACTTGATATTTTATAAAAGAAAGAAGATAAGAGTAAACAAAATGCAAACTTTAAAATGAAATTAATTTAGGCAAAATACAGTATATATATAAATATTATATATATACTATGTACATATAAATGAATATATACTTGTTTGTGTGCATATATACACATTTGTGTGTACACACACACAATTATATGCCAATATATTTGAAACATGGACAAAATGAAATACTCTTCTGGAAAAATACAAAATGTCAAAATTGGCAAAGTAGACAAAAACGAGCATGACAGTAATTGAAATGCTAATTAGAGACCTCTAACTGCTTCTCCACTCCCACACCCCTTCACTCCTTACACACAATATTTATGGATTTACAAAATTGCTTTAAATGATTATTCTACCAAATTATCAAGGAACTCTCTATCTTACACAAATTTTACTAGAAAAAAACCCATAAGATAACTGCCTTACTTATTTGTTAAATAAACTTAATTTCAAAATTAGTAAAGATGGTACAATAAAAGAAAATTAATTTTTCTTGTGATCAAAAATGCCACAGTTTTTAATGATTATATTATCTAATTGACTCTGTCTTTGTATTTTTAAAATGTGTATATAGGTTTTATCCTAGGAATTCAGAAGTGACTTTAGGAAGAGAAACTTTTGTCAAAGTGTCTTACCATTAATGAATTGAGATATAAATTGTAAATTAATGTAGAAAAAGCATTTGATAAGGTTCAACATCTCAGAATATTTAATAATTCTCAGAATTAGTAATAAGTGGGAATTATCCTTACTTAATATAGGTCATATACCAACAGTATATAGGAAACAACATAGATAAATATACATGTAATCCCTTAAAAAATTCGGAAAACACTAGAATGCCTACTGTCTTTCAATATGAACAAGAGGAACTACAATTGATGAACATATCTCAGAGGAAGAAGAGAGAAAGAAGTGAGGCATGATTCTGAAGAAAATAAAACTGCATAGAAAAATGAAGAGTATCAACAACAGCCTATAACAAATAAGAGAGTTCAACAAGGTTGCCACATATAACCTCAGCTAACAAAAATCAATAGCATTACCATATATCAGCAATAATCACCTAGGAAATATAATAGAAAGCAAAATACTATCCAGAATGGTAATATACACTTTGAGGTATTAAGCATGATTCTCTTAAAAGATATAAGGGAACACTAGGATAAATGCCAGGTTAATAGATTGAACTACTTACTATTATAAGGTTGCCAATTTTTCTCAAGCTATTTTAAAAATATACTGCAAGTTTAATTACATCTGTAGAAAGACTTTTAAGGAGCTTATTCTAATATATGTATTGGTCAGTTTCCAGAATTTGTATGGATCAGAAAATTGAACGTATTTCCTCTTCCTCTTAGAAATCACTCAAAAGCTATAAGAAAAATATAAACGCAAACAAATTTTTAAATAAAACCATAATACTAATTAGGACTGCCAAAAGAAACTGCTTATTCAGAGTATTCATATAAGGAAGTGGAAAGAAATTTAACATATATTCCAGGTGTTGAATCCAGCTCTAGAAGATCACAAAATACACTTTCTGAGGAGCAAATATAGGCTAAAGGCAAAAAGGGTGAAGATGTAAGAAAACATAAAGTGAATTGGATGTTGGCAGAAGCCATTCTAACAGTTAATTTCAGAAAAATAGAGTCAGTAAGATTGCACTAAAACTACATAAACAAGCCATGTTTGCAGGAAGCAGTATGTGTTTGTGGTTACTTAGAAAAAGAAGACTTTTGTATTGTGAAAATAAGCTATCCAGAAATGTTAAAATTACCAATTTCTAACAGCAAGAGAGACCCAGTAAACAAATGGACCAGGAAAAAGAATCTCTTTCTAAGAGACATAAAAAAGGGAAGAACTAGCACAGTATCTGTAAAAATATACAACAAAGAAAAGGATAAAGTATTAATAAAAGGAATTAACTGACAAAGAAAAACTATCAAGAAAGTTGTTGCCCTATTTTTGTGTGTGTGTGTGAGTGTGTGTGTGTAATTACAGAGAAAATAAATCCAACATATTTGTAATAAACACACTGTGTTGAGCTTTCCATATCCCCCTTTATGAATGAAAGACTTATTGCTCCCAGCTACTAGGATTGCTGCCAGAAGATAACCCTCATCCCTCAGTCCCTTTGGAAATTGCCTCAGTTGAAAAATAACTGATTTTTTCAAAGCCATGCCTATTCCAGAAGCAGCCTATATTCAGTGACTGATCAAAGTTAGACTATAAAGGCACAGCCCCTTTGCCCAACTCAGGATAACTCTGTAAGTCTCATCCAGCTTCAGAGCTCATTAGATAATTTAGACCCTTCATTGGGATTGCTTGGTAACACATCTTCTGTCCAAACCTGCTTCCTCTGTCTCCCTTCCACAGTTGTCAATATTGGGCACTTCCTAATAAAATCTTTAACATTAATCACTATCTACTCTTGGGACATCCAAATTTTGACAATTGTTACCAGAAGTGGAGTGGTTCAAGAAAGCAAATACTAATATTGGATTTTGTGCCCATATCATCTTAACCTCCAGCTGGCAGTGATGATTCTATCACCTGTGGTAGATGGACCACAGATAGCTCCGGGCATAAGACAGTGGAAAAGTTTTTCAAACATTTAGCTATGTAAACTGGGATGTCAAATGCTTGGAAAATAATGGACTGGCTGGGGGAAATAGTAAATAGAATTATAATGCAGGAAACTAGATTTCTGGACAAGGCCATGCCATCCAAAGTGGAGAATTCTGTACTTTTTGAAAAATAGTTCCTGGCACATTACTGGATACTGACAGAGACAGAGCTCTTGACATGGAAAATCAAGGGACAATGTAGGAAGCATTCTTCATCATGAACTGGGCTTTCTCAAACTCAGTGAGTCATAAAGTTGGTCAGGCCCAGCAATATTCCACCATAAGATGGGAGTGTACATCTGGGATCACACATGAACAGAACTGCAAGCTACATGAGCAGGCCACCAGATACCCACGACATTCACCAATATTGCACATGAGGCCCTCCTTCACTGCCCACAGTTATGGCCCCTTGAGATCATCCCTTACGACCAAATAACAGAGAAGGAAAAAAATTCCAGCTTGGTTCATGAATAACCAAAGTTTAGTAATGCTGCACTAAAGCCCCACTCAGGAGTGGCCTCTAAAGATAGTGGTGAAGAAAATCTTAGAAGAGATTTTTGAGATTTGAAGAGATTTGTGCAGTGCACTTGACTATCTATTTCGAATGGAAGGAGTGGGAACATTAGTGAATTCATTGGCCAGCTAGTCAAAGGCCTGGGAGGAAGAAGAATGAAAGTGAAAGATCTAAGACATGGAGGACTGGAATTGAGGCATATGACAGGCATATGGGAGTGAAAGAAAGTGTGGAGATCTTTAGATTGCATAATAACTAATACCCACAAGAGTGTACTCACCACAGAACAAATACAAAGTAACCAGGCAGACAAAATGCTCAGCCAACAGACCTCAACCACCCCAATGTTGATATAATAGGTTCATGAATGAAGTAGTCATGATGGCAGGATGGAGGCTATACATGGAACAACTTACCATGCTTCCGAACTGCTACTACCAAATATCTAACTTACCAGCAACAAAAATCAATGCTGATTCCCACTGCACGAATTCCTTGAAGACCTGTTTGTTCAACTGGTGGAACACTGACTGCATTGGAGCCCTAGAAAATCAAGCAAATCACATTGTTAGAAAAATACACATATTCTGGATATGGATTTTCCTTTTATACTTATATGGCCACAGCCGGCACTATTACCAGAGGATTTGCAGAGAATTTAATCCACGGATACTAGATGTCTCATGATATCGTTTCAAATTACAGCAAAAGAAGAGCAGGAGTGTTCCGATCTCCATGAGATACACTTGTCATATCACATATCATACAATCCAAAAGCTGCCAGCCAGGCAAAGTTATGATACAAACCGTTGAATGCATAGCTGTAATGCCAACATGGAGGTGAATCTTTACAAGAATAGAATGTCATCTTTCAGCACTTAAATCAAAGAACTTTATATATAGATAGACTGCGTGTGTCCAGTAACAAAGGTATGGAAACACAAAGGGCTTACCATCACTCTCACAAACACAATTGGGGATTTTGTGCTCCCTGATGCCACAACTCTAGATTATATGTGTTAAGAACTCCTAGTCCGAACAGGATATCCTCTCATCAGGGGAAACAGTACTGAGTTGTAGGCTGTGACTGCCAACTGGGCACCTCTGTTATTTCATGCCAAGGGACAAGCAGAGAAGAAAAGAAGTCATCTTCAGAGGGATGACTGTCTGTAATTATCAAGAAGAAGTAAGAGTTTTTGTATACAATGGAACCTTAGAGGACTGTGTTTGACACACAGGTGATACACTTAGATACAATTTTGTTGGGAAAATGTTCAACTGCAGCAATCTCAGTCTGAGAAGGACTTTGAAAGTTTGAGTAGTGCAACAAAATAAGCCAGTGAGATCAGAATTGCTAGTGAGGGTGAGGAAAAACTAAAATATAGAGTAGAAGAGGGAGACTAAAAGTAGCAAGTGTGGGCCCAAGACCAATCACAGCATTGAGAGTTAACCACTCTTTATCCACTAACCATTCTCCAGTCTTCACTGAGTTGGCTAAGCCCTATCTGGGGACTGCTTTGCACATCATACTTTTGCTTTTGCTCATCAAGCTCCTTTCCCCCAATTTCCACAGATATTTATCCAAAGAACCCTCTTTGGTAAATATCTGGCATACAACTCTCCTCAGAATAACTTCAACCCATCTAAGACAGTATATATAATTGAAGCTTTCCAAAATGTAACTAAATACTTTTTCCCCTGCACTTCATAGTACAGGGGAAAAAGACAAATATAATCAAAGAAAATTTCCTAAAATTAGGGAAGATTGAATCTAGTTATTAAGAGGCTTACCCATGGGTAATTGACCAAACTGACCCAGAATAACCTCCACTGAAAATTATCTAGTAAATGTAATGGTCTTCAAAGAAAAAGAAAAAAAAAACAAACTTCGCCTGGTCAAGATAAGTTTCAAAACACTTATCAAAAGGAAAAAAATCAGGATAGCTTAAGAAATTTCTACAGCCAAATTCAATATCAGAAAACAATGAAGCAAAAGCTACAAGACACTTAAGGTATAAAAGTGTGAGCATAAGGACTTTGTGTCATACTTTTGAATATGAAACAACTCAGAGAATGTTTCCATAGCACTTCATGAGGCAACTGATTTATAACTGCAGATATTATGATGAAAGAATTAGCAATGAGCACTACATGTGTCTGAAATTAGAACTGAGATAAAACAAATGTGGGAATTTAAAAGATTGATCTGCTCCAACAATGTAGAGATTATAGATACAGTTATCAATAAAAGAGAAAACACATAGGAAGAAGGTAAGAAGGCTTACTTCCTCATTTATAATTGTAATAAAAGATGATCATACAAAAGATATAAATCAAGTAATGGGGCTGTATTCGTATTTGCATCACAAAGATAAACTAATTACTAATAATATTATTAACTAGAACAGTGGTACAGGAGAGAACGGGGAGAGGAAGAAAAAGGAAATACATTAGTTTTCTCATTGTTCACAATATGGAGTTATTAACTACTATTTGAAAATAAGATAAATTTACTTCATAACATTATATAAGTTAAGGTGTTAAGAGAAGAATAAGTCAAAATAAATTAGAAGCAAAAGCAAAATAAAGAGAACACATAAAGTCATAAAAATTATAAATACTTAAAAACATCATAAAAGTATATGACAGTATTGAATTAACACATATTTTATTAATTAGGGCTTCTTAAAAACCAATAACAACATTAAACATAGTATACAATAACATGAATTGATATATCTTAAAATAACTCATAAATGAAGAAAAAATTCACATTGTTCTATAAAAATATGCACCTAAGACAAAGTGTTTCACAAAGTTAGAAAATAAACTAATAGAAAATGATAACCAGGGAAATGCAAACAACGATAAAATGGTAGGGCTTGGTAGAAATATAAATTGTACAACCAGTCTGGAACATTATCAATATTTACTAAAGCTGGGCGAGGCAAATCCCATGAATAAGCAATTGTTCTAGGCAAATAAACTCACCAGAAATATACCAAAAGATGTGTACAAAAAAAGTTAACAGCGTTATTTGCAAAAGCCAAAAACTGATTCAACTCAAATGTCTATCAGCAGTAGAATGGATAAATTGGTGTATATCCATACCATTGAATACTCTATATCACTAAGAAAGATCAAACTACCTCTACACACAAACATAAAACTTTAAGTGAAGGAAATGAGATACAAGATGGGGCAAACTATATGATTCTATATACGGATAATTCAAAAAAAGACAAAACTAATCTTCGGTGATAGAAGTGAGAATATAGATTGCCTTTTGATGGATAATAAATAGGAGGGAGGAGTAGAGACGTTTTGGGATGCCAACAATGTTCTGTATCTTGATTAGTGTGAGAGTAACAGAGGTGTGTGTTCACTTTGCAAAAAATGTGTCCAACTGCACTTGATCAGTTTCTAGACTCACTATTTTATTAAATTGTACTTGTTTTTCTTTTTCTGCTCTGGTATCATGTTCATTTTTTGCTATAATCTTGTAGTAATTCATTTCTGAAAAAACTAATCCTTCCCTTTGTATGTTTTTACTGAATTGACTTACCTTCCTTGGAACTGTTCTTCCGTATATATTTTTAAATTTTTATTCTAAATTTCTAAAATTTTCACGTGAGTTTAACAACAAAAAATATTAAAAAGTGTAAAGTATTTCTCCAAGTTGTGTACCTCATCAATGTTGTTGTTATCCCAACAACATTTTACTGTTGTTAAAGTGTGCTGACAATCATAGACACTTTTATATCCCTTATAGGGGACATACAATACGTACCCAGTATCATCCTACAGGATGCACTGTACACCTTTCTTGTTTCACGTAAAAACATTTATTGGAAATCTCTTCTTATTAATACATAAAGAGCTTCTTCATTCTTTGATAACTATGCCACTAACAAGTATAGATGTTTGTACTGCTCTGTTCATCTCTACAGAGACCCATGTCACATCTCAAAATGACATCCCTGTCCAAACTTAAATAGACCTCAGTCTATAAATAGCTGTTGATATCTAGACTTAAAATCCCAGTTTTAAATATCACAACTTTCAGATAAAATATTTAGTTCAAAAATGTACTGGTGGGGGAGGGGTGGATATAGGTATGAAGGTTGAGGGAAATCAGCAGGACATTTCATCAATATGCGACCTTCCCACAAATCTGGCCACATAGGAGGAAGTCAAAATTAAAACAGATGCTGAAGTCCAGGAGAGCAAAACATTGCAAAAGAAATAATAAATGTTAACACCAGGCATGCTGAAATCCCATAAAAATTTGGCCCTTCTATGGAAGAATTTCATAGGAGTAATTTATGTGACAACAAAAGCTGTGAGTTGATTCTAGTTCTAGTTGATGATAATCTTATTCCTGGAAAAATTTATCTTTTCAGCTTTTTCATTCTCAAAGAGGCAGTGTGGTCAATGAAATATTATTCAGCTTTGAAAAATAAAGAAATCTAACCATTAGCAACAACATGGATGAACATGGAGGACATTATACTAAGTGAAATAAGTTAGTCTCAGGACAAATACTGTATGATTTCACTTTGCGAGGTATTTGAAATAGTTAAACTCATGGAAGCAGAGAACAGAATGGTGGTTGCCAGGGACTGGGAGAAGGAGAAAATAGAAGTTGTTGTTCAATGGGTTTTGAGTTCCAGTTATGCAAGATGAGTGAGTTCTAGAGATCTGCTGTATAACATAGTACCTATATTTAACAAAGTATTGTGCATTTAAAAATTTATTAAGAGAGTAGATTTCACATTAAGCATTCTTACCACAAAAAGGGGTGGGAGCACAAATAAACTATTGGAGGTAATAGATATGTTTATTACATTGTGATGATAGTATCAAGGGTATATGCATATGTCCATGCTCATCAAATTATATACATTAAACATGTGCAGGGGTTTTTAAAATGTCAATTATACCTCAGAATCTGTTAAAAAAATAGTATGAGTTCTAAAATCCTATGATCGAGGTTAAAACCCATCTCTGCTGCTACTTTCTGTGACCTTGGGCAAATTACTTAATGTCTCTGTTCTTCAGTTTTCTCGTTGATAAAATATTTAATAATTGGCTTGTTATTTAAAAAGATAACACTTCTAAATCCTTGAGCATATTTCCTAGCACATGGTACACATGTTATATACATAAACAGAAACATTTATTTCATAGAATGAAATAAATCCTTGCTTGGGGTATTTGTTGAAGTAATTATTAAATTGGTTCCCTCAAACAGGTGATAATGTAATAAGATTGAGAACACTATTCTTTTGTGACCCTGCCCTTATGTCTCAGAACTTACTGTTTATGCCTTTTGAAACTGTCATTCTAATAAGAAAGTGCAGGTACTGTAGATGAGCATCTACATGCTCACTGAGTTTAGGAAATCTTAAGGTATCAAGGTTTACCTTAGCCATGACTTGAAAGCGATCAGAAGAATCTCTCGTTAAAACAAAATAAAATGGACACCAGGTTTGAAGATTCCCCTGAGCAGACAAACCATTTAAGCCATGTAAACAAAATTTAGTTTAGTTTCTTTCATGAACATAAACAAAACTTAGGTTAAACAAAAAACAATATATATCTCAGATTTTGGGGTCAACTTGCTCTGTTCGCCTGCTCAAATCCTAAACAGAGAATGAAATAAGCCTAGAGACAGTAGTACTTTGCCTGTAACCAGATACTATATGGATACAAAGACTCTTGAACACTTTAGTTATACTTGCTTTGAATTTAATGTCTGAGAGGTATACATGAGTAAACAGCAAGAATACCTGGATGCTTGTGTTTCCTAGCAAGCGGTATAAAATGTTTCAAAATAAAATTGAATGTTGGAGAAAAAGAAAAGCAATCTAGAATACAGAATCCAGTTTAGGAATATCTACTTTAAGTTGGTGACATTACCCTCCAGGATTTTACAACTATTTGATTATCAAAGAAATGTTATTCAGTAGGATGATAGTTCTCAGATATAGAGAAATCTCTGAAAGGGATGAGAATATTTTTTTGCAGAAAAACAAAAATTGGAATTCACATGAATGCTCAATTTTAACATATCACAGTGTTAGGTTAGCTATTTGATCCTGATATTTGCTTCAAGACCCCAACTGGCAAAAGTTAAAATATCTGGAGCACCAAATATCTAAACTGAACAATTTGTTCTGAAAGAGGAAGGTTAAGTTATTTTGTTATTATTTTTACACACATAATAATTTTTAGACAACGGCAATATTCATAATCTGTTTAGTCAACAGAGAGGACAGAAATGAATGGGAAGCTCTACCAGAAGAAGTAGCCCTCAGAATTAAACACACTCAAATAGATCTCTAAAAAGAGATGTTCTTTTATTGTTTTATAAATCTGGAACGATTGTGAGGAAAAATTATGTTAGCAAAACCTATCAGTGGTCCTCAAATATTAGCATGCATCAGAATTACCTAAAGATAGTCTGGAAACAGAGATTACTGGGCCCAAAGGTCAGGATTTCTCATTCAGTAGGTCTGGGGTAGAGCCTGAGGACTCGTTTTCTAGAAAGTTCCCAGGTGATATTGATGTTGCTGGTCCCAGGACCACACTTTGAGAACTAGTGCATTAATAGGATACATATGGACAGAGAAACAGTGCAAGGATCCTCACATTATAAGAATCTGTTAGAATTTAACAGCATCTGTTTAGAAGAGATATTTTTTCAGAAAATTAACTACACTGAACCTATGTTTTCAGACTCAGTTTTTAAGAAAAAAGCAATTTTGGTACAGAAAATATGGGATGGTTATATTAATTTTCACTAATTTAGTGAGTTAGCATTGGATATTCCTGACATAGTCTAAAAGATTTTTATTTTCCCAGTCATATGTATAGTCTATTATATTTTTCCCTAATGATGTGCATCTTATTTAATTTTATTTCATAGAAAATCTCACTGATGTGCTAATCCTCTAGTTCTTAATTATTTTAAAATTGTTAAAATAAAAATAATGTTTATACTGCCCTATTGTCTGTGCTAAATAATATATCATTACTAACATTATATAATATTTTCACTGTTTCCCATATTCCAAAATATTTTATATGTCCTCCTATCTACTTATCCATCCATCTATCTGTAATCCTTCCAGATTTTATACATTTGCCATTATAAAGCTGGCATGCCAGTTATCACTTTACTGCCTCTCGGCTCCAAATTTTTCCTTGCCGTTACGAATTCTGCAAGTATTTCTCCCTTGCCAGCTGGCACAATATTTAAGCTTTGTCAGTAGATGGCGCCAGAGGGACACTGGAGGAGAAAGGGACTTGATCCTGGAATGCTTCTGTTTTCTTCTTTCTTCTATCAAGCTCCAGCCGCAAAAGAGGCAGCCAGTGGCACTCACTTCAGCAGAATCCAGAAGCATCATCCTTATGAGCAGCTTCTAAGTAGGGTTGTCAGGTGCCTTACAGGGACTCCTGCTTATCAACTTCGGCCTGGGGCACCTCTGCAAACTTCTCTACCATCCAGGGCCAGAATTGTACCCTCTGCAGCAAGGCCTGGTTGGCAGCTGGGGAAGGGGGGTCTTGCAAATTTGTTCCTTCCTTGGGCGTTGTGCCTCAGCCCTGAAGACAGTAGCTGCTGCCTGTATTTTTGTATTCTTTATGGTCCATTGTAGTTAATCCCTTCTTGCTACTTAATAATTCTCCATATCATGTTTTATCTATGATAATCTGAGTTAAATCCATCACCATTTTCGCCTAGGTAGTTTTGAAAAATATGTAGTTTCGCCAAATATGTCAAATGTTCAACTTGATTCTCTGTTTTGATTTTAACCCTAATATAAAATGTTTGATAAAAGTAAGATAATATCTAGTGATTATAAACACTCAAATTCTGACAACTATGGTGAATTGTATCTTCTGGAAAAGTGATCACTTTGACGCCCTAAGTTGTAAAACAGTTTTATTACATAAGTTGGACTCAGTAGAGTGCAAATACAACTCCCCTTTTTATTTTCCCTACCACTGAGCATTTATGTCCTCACTTTGGATTCCTCCTTTCCTGCCCCTGGATTAAATGACAGAATGTTTCTGTAACCTTTCTAGTCTTTTTAAAGTCATATACATATTCATATTTCAGTAATTAATAGACTCCAGAATAATGTCAAAACTTCCAACTCTTTTCCAATTTAAATCCTCCCAGTCTACAAAGCTAGGACACTTGCTTGGGATATTGTAGCAAGAGAGTTGGCTGGCCTTTTCTCTTCTCATTGTATGTAATCCCTCAATCATTGCTTGCTGTTTCTGATTTCTCCAGGGTCTGGGTGAGAGATAGAAGTGGGGTTGGGAGGGAATTTGAGACAAGGAATCCAGTCTTGTGTTCATATCTTGGTGGGCCACGTTTGGAGATTCCTCTGCCATCCTAGCAGACAATGTCTAAAATGTGTTTGCTTTGGAAGCAGATAATGCCTCTTTGACCTCCACTCTAGCAATTTAAGATTCTTTTCCAGCCTCTTGGCTTTCAGTCATCCATCATTCTGTTAGGAAACCTTTGTCCATCCTCTTGGATGACATCCTTTTAATACGAGTCATTGCTGTCTCTATCTCCCCTCTGCAAGGACTAGCCCCTAGAGACATGCACCTTGCCCAATGAACGAAAAGGCAACCTGAAAGCACTTCCTTCTGTTCTACCTACAGACAGAGGTAGGTCCAGCCATAGCTTCAGGCCTTTTATCCATTCATATCTGAGTCAAACATGAAAGCCTTTGTTCCTCAAACTCCAGAGTATATATGTCAAACTTTACTCCAGAGTATTTCCCTGGAAGCACTTCTCTGAATTGAGAAAGGAGGAGCTATCATTTCCTTGCCCTTTGGAGGAGAATAATCTAGAACATTAAAAATTCTCTCCAAAGAAAACTCTCCTGGCCTCTTCAACCTTTTATATAAGCTGGAAGTGGTGATTGGCTAATCCGACAGAACCAATTTTGTTCACCTCTTTTATAGGTCCTTAATGGATCAGATGGGCCCCCATCTCACTTTATAATGTGGAATTCCTTGCAATCTATTGCTTTGTTCTCCATTTTTGGAGCATCTGTCAACACTGAGAAAATAGAAGGAAATACATTTAACAACCTGTTAAATCTACCTAATCAAAATAACCCCATATTACTATGACTATGCTGCTGGGACTGAAAATTCTGCATCAGAACAATAAATAAAATAGTCAAACCTCCTTGTACTACACATATAATCCTACAACCCAATACACAAACTTATTCTCAGGCAATGTTGTAGGACAGAGGTGAATTATTAGAAATTATGTATATACTCTTTCTGAGAAGGGCTATGATTTGTTAGTGCAAGATTCTATCATTAGATTCCTCAACAGTAAAAATATATAGTTTGATAGACACTGATTAATGGGTGACATTTACCACTATAAATGAGCCTGATCCTTAAATATAAGTCACTCACATATTTCTTCAAGTTTCTTGGGACAATTTTCCCAACAAATAATGCTACCAGAATTCAACAGTCTCCTACTTGTTTTTGATTAACCCAATGTAAGATAAAAGTATTATTAAGGTCTTTATTTCTGTCCCTTTGTGATTAGGCAAAAAATATAAAATTGTAATATAGCAAAAAACATTGAACTACAAATCTATTGCCTTAAATACTTACAAGGCTGCTTTTATTAGAATTTAGAATATTTCTGAGGCCCAAACTCACCAGCCATTTAGTGATTTAGAAATAAAATATAGTTTTTTCATACAATATGTGAATATTATTGAATTCCAAATAACATTTATCAGTGTTTTGTATGTGTATGTTCAGCCATCCAATAGCACACAGTCTACGAGGGAAAAGTGACATATAAGTACATCAACGGCAAGTCAGATTATTAGGTATTTTAATAGAGATGCATATGAAGAGCTACAAATCATAAGAAAGATTATTTCTGTTCATAGGAATTCAGTAAGGCTTCATGAACCGGATTTTGCTGTTGTGTGATTTTTTAGCGATCCAACTACAAGCTCTATGACAGCAGGAGCCTCCTCTGTTTCTTCCATCTTTGTATATACTGCACTTGGTATAGGGCATGAGACAATAAATATATATTGAAGTTTTCATTGTAGTGATGCTGTATCATCTATGAGTGTTTAATGGGTTTGTTTTACAGAAGGTCTAGTGAAGTAATGCAACATAAAAGTATGGTAAATAATTAGGGATGTGTGAACCAAAAAAAATGTTTATAGTTTTAGTCCTCCATCTTATCCTCTACTAAGAGATAAGTTACTCGACCTAAAATTATCTGACATATATTTTGGGACTATAGGGGGCCCATAAATGACAAAATGGAGTATATAAAACAAGGCAGTATATTTTTCTTCTCTATCAATCCTGGAAACACTATTGCTAGAAGGCAGGTGCGATCTCTGGAGACCACATTAGATTGCCAAAAGTGCTATAATATTCATAGAACTAGAGCAGATAGTTTTCAGCATGATGCTTTCTGGATTTGAAAGATAAATAAGAAGGCAATTCTATGGAGCCCTGAACATATATATTTCTGTGTATGTATGTGCTTCTCCATTACAAATGTGCCTGTGATACACAGCCCTGCAAGGAGCCTGAAACAGGTAGGGTCTCCATAGATATTTGTTAACTGAAGATTTACAACTTTAAATCCAAACCTTAGTAAACAAAAATGTATTACCTCATACCCTCTCACTTTCTTAAGTCACCACCCATTGTTTCAAAATATTCCCATCACCAAATTTCTTGGATGAGTTCCTGCTTTAATCCTTTACTTTACAGTCGCACTTTTACTGTCATAAAACTGCCCTCTTCAGGCTTGCCACTGAAAGTCAATTTGACAAATTTTTGGAATACTTATTCTGTGCGAAGCATTTTATAATCAATAAATCAAGTAGACTTTTTTGAATCTTGCATATATCTTTAACCTATTAAAAGTACTTGAAAGTACCTATCCTTTAAACTGAAGCCCATGGGTTCTTTGACATTACCAAAATTTTAGAATATGTTCTCCTTCCTGTTTCTCTCCTCTATCTTTTCTTTCATGTCCAATCTTTCTTTACTCCTCTATTCAGTACATCAGTTCTTTAAAAGCTGAAATATGTTCTCTTCTCTCCATCACCAACCTTTTCCATGGTCACCTCATACACTCGAATAACAGAGCTGCATTTATATCTAGACAGAATACTTTTCAAATGATTATCTAGTCTTTATGCTTCATGTATTTGTTCACCTTTAAATGGCTACAAATCACTCAGATGGAATAATAATAATTAAAGCTTGAGTATCACAGCATTGGAAATGCAATATATAAAAAATAAACAAACATTTGATTTCTCTCATTACATTACATTAATTTGTCCTAAAGAGTCTATATCTATTACCTTATATATGCTTCTTTATATTTCACTGCACAGTGTTTCCCAGTGTTGATATTATTGGCATTTAGAGAGGATACTTTTGCAATGTATGTGATTCTCCCACATATTTAATATCCTTGCCTTTTTTTTATTGTGGTACAAAAAAAAACAAACCATGAGATCTACCATCTTAATGCATTTTTAAGTGTATAGTACTGGCAATTATACACTTAATGTTATACAGCAGATCTCTAGAATTTATTCATCTTCCATGAATGAAAATTTATACCCATTGAATAGCAACTCCTCATTTTCTCCTCCCCCCAGCCCCTGGCGACCATCATTCTACTTTCTGCTTCTATGAGTTTTATTACTTTACATAACCTCATATAAAGAAGCATGCAGTATTTGTCCTTCTCTGACTGGGTAATTTCACTTAGCATAATGCCTTCCAGTTTCATCCATGTAAGCATATGACAGGATTTCGTTCTTTTTTAAGGCTGAATAATATTTCACATATATACTATTAATATTAATATTTCATATATAACAATATATATATCACATTTTCCTTATCAATTCATCCATTGATGGACATTTGAGGTTGTTTCTACTTCTTGGTTATTGTGAATAATGCTGCAATGAACATGGGAGTGCAAATATCTCTTCCAGATCTTCATTTCAACTCTTTTGGATAAATACCTAGACATGGGATTGTTGGATAATATGGTAATTACACTTTTAATTTTTTGAGGTACCTCTATACTGTTTTCCACAGCAGCTGCACCAGAAAGCACAGGCTACAAAAACAAAAATAGACAAGTGGAACTATATCAAACTAAAAAGATTCTACACAGCAAAGGAAACTCAACAGAGTGAAAAGGTAACCTACAGAATGGGAGATAATATCTGCAAACCATATATATTATTAGAGGTTATAGCCAAAATAGATAAGGAATTCCTACAACTCATTAGCAAGAACAACAAGAATTAAATAAACTGACTGAAAAATGGGCAAAGGGCTTGAATAGAAAAGTTTCCAAAGAAGACATACAAATGGCCAATAGGTATATGAAAAGATGTTCAACATCACTAATAATCAGGGAAATGCAAATCAAAACCACTATAAGCTATCACCTCTCACCTGTTAGGATAAACATCAAAAAATTAAAAAATAAAATAACAGATGTTGGTGAGGATACAGAGAAATCAGAACCCTTGTGTACTGTTCATGGGAATGTTAACATCCTTGACTTCTAAATACTAAATGCCATTCTCTTCCCCTAGAGGCTGTGACACCGAAAATAACCCCACTTTTTCAAACACATCCCAGAGGAGTGATACCAAACCAAGTTGAGAAGCACTGGCATAGACAGCTCTGCCATTTTAAAGAGTTATAATTTTATCTTGAAGAAAATGGAGAGAGACCAATGGTTTTAATTGAGAGAAAAACACGGTCATTAAATTTGACAAAAACTCACTTTGGCTAATTCATGGAGACATGGCTTCAAAAGGTTCTCCATGAGGCACACATTCATTTGTAGGTTACTATAATAATCCAGGTAGGTGGCAATGTGGTAGTCTGAACCCAGGTAAAAATATGGAAAGTGGGAAGATTCAAGAGGCATTAAGAACTTATTATATTCAACAATATATGCTTTTTATTTTTATTTTTTTGAACATCTTTATTGGAGTATAATTGCCTTACAATGTTGTGTTAGTTTCTGCTACATAACAAAGTGGATCAGCTATATGTATACATATATCCCCATATCCCCTCCCTCTTGCGTCTCCCTCCCACCCTCCCTATCCCACCGCTCTAGGTGGTTACAAAGCACCGAGCTGATCTCCCTGTGCTATGCAGCTGCTTCCCACTAGCTATCTATTTTATATTTGGTAGTGTATATATGTCAATGCTACTCTCTCACTTCATCCCAGCTTACCCTTCTCCCCCCACCATGTCCTCAAGTACATTCTCTACGTCTACGTCTTTATTCCTGTCCTGCCCCTAGGTTCATCAGAACAATTTTCTTTTAGATTCCATATATATGTGTTAGCATACGGTATTTGTTTTTCTCTTTCTGACTTACTTCACTCTAGGTCCATCCACCTCGCTAAAAATAACTCAATTTCATTTCTTTTTATGGCTGAGTAGTATTCCACTGTATATACGTACCACATCTTTATCCATTCATCTGTTGATGGACACTTAGGTTGCTTCCATGTCCTGGCCATTGTAAACTGTAAATAGTGCTGCAATGAACACTGTAAATTGATACAGCCACTATGGAGAAGAGTATGGAGGTCCCTTAAAAAACTAAAAATAGAACTACCATACCCAGCAATCCCACTACTGGGCATATACCCTGAGAAAACCATAACTCAAAAAGACACATGTACCACAATGTTCAATATATGGTTTTTAAAATGTTGTAGATCGGAAGAAGATGGTAGAATCAAGTGTGATCTCAGATTTCTGGCTTGGGTAGGGATATAAAGAATGACCATTCACTAATTTAGAAACACAGATTCTGGTGGAGCAGATCTTAGTAGAGTGGGAAACAGATGAACAGAGATACCATGACTATCATGTGGTCATTGTTACTTTATTCATTTATTGAACTAATTTTATGAAGTTCCTAGAATTTTCCATCTTGACCTAAGTTGAAATTACCCACTGAACCTTTAAAACATAAAAAAATGTCCAGAAATTAGAACTTGAGAAAGGAAGATGAAGGCTGTCTTTTAGGAGCATATTTAAGGAAAAAAGGAAGGAGGGTGAGAAGGGAGCAGGAGGGGGAGGCGATAAGAGGGGGAAGAAAAATAAAGTGAGAGAAAGAGTGAGTGAGCGAGAGTGAGAAAAAGAGAGAGATTCTGCTGCTTGAGGTGGGTGGGCAGGAATGTGGCTACAGATATTCTTTTTCTATGTGCCTACTGTGGTCAAAATGGACTCTAGAAAAGAAGCCCTAGTAGTTTAGCTTCCTGCCTGCAATTTTATTATTCATAGTTGATAATGAACCATAGTTTGCAGTCCTCACACTCTCCAAATAAAACATCTCAAACAGCAAGGACACACTGCTGAAATGAAAATATGATGTTCCTGAAATCTGTTTTGATTTGAAATCTGTTTGATCAAAATTAATTCTGGATGATCTAATAGGACATGTGGCTTTTATTGAAAAGGAACCCAACTCCCTTTTTGTTTGATATTTTGCTGAAGTATTTCATAAATATGGAAATAGTAAGTAAAAGCAATATTTGCTATACCACACAAGGTATATTTAATATGAGTTTATATAATGATAATTATAAAAGAATCAAGTCAATATAATATAGTTTCATATATATCAGATAGATCTATATATGAATATCTATATACTGAAAGATATAGATATTATATAGTTTAACTTCACATTCATAAACTTGGAGCTGAGAACTGTTTGTATCAAGGCCTGCTATCATACTTATGGGAAAAAAAAATATCTTAAAGCAGTGTGGAATTCAGATGAATCTGCATCCCTTTTTTAGAAAGTACATTCTCAGAGTACCCTATTATCTAACATACATTAATTGTTATACCGAGCAATTAATTCCAGAGATAAAAGAGATTTATCTTTGAAAACAAAGTGACACAAAAGCAAACCAAACATATGTTTCTAATTTTACATGTATTATCACATTGGCAATTAAGAAAATTCTACTATGATAAATTAAATCCAGAAACGTTAGAAACGTTATTTGACAATCTTAATAATTTTGCCTTCCCAAATTAAGAATATATAATGAAGGAGTGACTTCAGGAACACTGGCCTTCAGAATATTTGACTTCAGTTTTGCTTTTAAAAATGCATAAATTAATATCTTTGATTTTTGCCAATTTTTAAGTCACCGAAAGTAGTTTTCAATGTATTTCCCAAATAAACATAAGGCCAAAGAAAAAAAGAATTTGTGTATCTTTAATCAAAGAACTATGTCACAGAAGAAATTTTATCATGAAGAAGTTGTTACATTTAGAAAATATATTTAACATGATTGAATCTTTAATGTGCATTTACAAGGAGATACACATAATAATCTCTGGTAAGGTAGAAAAGTGTAATGGAATTTAGAGTCACTTATACATTGTCTCAACTCTGCCACTTATTAGCTGCTCAATTTAGGAAAATTACTTAATTTCCCTGAATCTCAGTTTCCTTTTCCATAACACAAGATTATTAAAGAGACCACATACATTTAGAATAAATATTAAATATAAGGCATAGCAACATGGGGAATATAAATAAAGACTCTGAACCCAGACTGGTGGGCTTCTAATCCAAGCTTGACTATTTACAACTGTGGAAACTTCCTCCTCTGAGAAATGGGAATAATAAAAGTACCCAAATCATAGGACTATCCTGTATGTTAAAAGATTTAACTTACTTACTGGATTAATAAGCGATTTTGGTATCTAGTAAGCACTCTATATCTGGGAATTCCTTCCTATTATTGTTGTTGTAGTAATAGTAAGAGATATAACTAAACTGCATTTATTTATTTGCTAGATCTTCAGGATAAAGAAATTGGATTCTATTACATAGAATTCAGTGTTCTTGCATGTATAATTGTCTAATATAGTCATCATTTCTCAGTGTGGGTCATATGTTAAAAAACACTGTTTTTCAGATTTAGCAAACTCCAAGTTAATAGTAAAGCCACCAGGTTAAAACTAAAACCATCACAATAGAAGTCAAGATTCTGGTATCCAGGTTGGAAAAAAGCAGGTAAACCAACCTTTTACATCCTATCAAGGCTTAACTCTTTTAAAAAATTTACTTTTTCATTATCCAGTTGCATTGAAATATAACTTACATATAAATTGTATAAATTCAAGGTGTACAACATGACGATTTTAGATAGATAGCTAGATAATAACATAGTGAAATGATCACCACGATAAAGGTAGTTAACAAATCTATCCCCTCACATAAAGTTAGTTAATACATCTATCATCTCACATAGTTACCTTTTTTTTTCTTGTGAGAACATTTAAGATCTACTCTCTTAGCAATTTCCAAGAATATGATACAGTACTATTAATTATAGTCACCATGCTGTACATTAGATCCCCAGAACTTACTCATCTTATACTTAGACATTAGTACCCTTTGACCACCTTCACCCACCTCTCCCTCCACCTCCCACAATCAACAATCTACTCTCTGTTCCTATGAGGTCAGATATTTTTACTTTTCAAGTATAAGCAAGATCATACATTTATCTTTCTACATCTGACTTATTTTATTTAGCATATTGCCCTCAGTTTCATCCATGTTTTCACAAATGACAAAATTTTCTCTTTTTTATGGCTGGATAATATTCCCTATTTTTTCCAGTCCTTCATCTGTTGATGGATACTTGGATTGTTTCCATGTTTTGACTACTGTAAATAGTTTTTTCACCTTTTTTCTCTTTTTTATTTAATGAGGATGGGACAATAATATTTGCTATGTAACACAAGGCACATTTAATATGATTTTATTTAGAATGATAAATAGCAGAATAATAATTACACTCAAACTTAGTCCTATATATTAATGATTTTTAAACCTGGGTGTACATTAGGGTCAACTTGGGAGTTTTGTTTTTGTTTGGTCTTTTTTTTTTTTAATTTTTATACCAGTACCTAGGCCAGTTTCTTCCCAATTTAATCAAATTATCTGGGATGGGACCACATATTGGTAGATTTTTAAAACTCCTCATTTAATTCTACTTTTCCTCTAAGGTTGAGATTTTCTGGTTTGGTTGCTCTCTTCTTTCTTTCCTTTTTTTAAAATTACTTTTAAACTTTTTTTTATTTTTAATATTTATTATTTTTTATTTTAATAACTTTATTTTATTTTTTCCTTTCTTTCTTTCTTTTTTTCTCACTTTATTTCTGAGCCATGTGGCTAACAGGGTCTTGGTGCTCTGGCCAGGTGTCAGGCCTGTGCCTCTAAGGTAGGAGAGCTGAGATCAGGACATTGGTCCACCAGAGACCTCCTGGCTCCATGTAGTATCAAAAGGCGAAAGCCTGAGCCTCAGCTCCCAGCCCCCACCTGCTCCGGAGCGTGAGCAGACAAGCCTCTCAGGCTGGTGAGTGCTGGTTGGCACCTATCCTCTGTGTGGGAATTTCTCCACTTTGCCCTCTGCACCCCTGTTTCTGCGCTCTCCTCCATGGCTCCAAAGCTTCCCCACCACCCACCCCCATCTCCACCAGTGAAGGGGCTTCGCAGTGAGTGGAAACTTTTCCTCCTTCACGGTTCCCTCCCAGTGGTGCAGGTCCCAGCCCTATTTTTTGTCTCTGTTTCTTCTTTTTTCTTTTGCCCTACCCAGGTACGTGGGGAGTTTCTTGCCTTTTGGGAAGTCTGAGGTCTTCTGCCAGCATTTAGTAGGTGTTCTGTAGGAGTTGTTCCACATGTATATATATTTCTGAGGTATTTGTGGGGAGGAAGGTGATCTCCATGTCTTAGTCCTCCGCCATCTTGAAGGTCTCCTCTATTTCCCTATTTTAAAAACTAAGTTAGCAACTACTTTGTTTATTTGGGTAAATTTCTTTTTCAGAAAAGTCATTTAAAATTAATTACGCCTATATTTTCTACTAATTAATTTTTGTTTTTTCTTTGCTATTTTCTCCTTCTGCTTTCTTTAAGTTTATTTTCTTGTATATTTTATATGTTTGCATATTTAGAATTTAGTTTTATCATCTTTAGTCTATTATATTTTTTGGATATAAATATTTAAAAATTTCCTAACCCTATAATCACAATTTTAATTGATACCCACAGATATTAAATATTCAGCATTTTCTTTATTAGTATGCTTTAGAAATTCTGTAATTTTGATTTTCAGTTTGATCTAAAAGTTACTTAATAGAGTTTTTAAGCTCTCAGTGAAATAATTTTTTTTATAAGTAGAACATTTTAATCATCATAAAGTAATTTCAGCAATAGATTTTTAAACAAACTTTGTATTTTAGGATAGAATTAGATCAATAGAAAAGTTTTGAAGATAGTACAGAGAATCCCTACAATACACACACGACAACATCTTTCAACTTTTCCCTACTATCAACAAATGGTGCATTTGTTACAATCAAGGAACAAATGTTAATACACTAACATAAATTAAAATCAATACTTTATTAAGAACTTTAGTTTTTTACTTAACGTCCTTTATCCTATTCTAGGATCTCATGCAGAATACCAAATTGAATTCAGTAGTCCTATCTCTGTAAGCATCTCTTAGAGCCTAAGTTTCTCAGATTTTCCTTGTTTTTGATTACCTCAACAATTTTGAGGTGTACTGATCAGGTGTTTTGCAGGATACAGCTCTATTGGAATTTATCTGATAGTTTAGTCATAATTAGAGTAGGGTTATGGATCTGGGGGAGGAAAATAATGGACATATACCATTTTTATCATATCTATCAATATTTATCACTGTTGATGTTGACCTTAATCACCTGGCTGAGGCAGTGTTTTTCAGGTTTCTCCACTGTAAAGTTACTCTTACCCATCCATAACCCCCTCTCCATATTGTAGTCTTTGAAAGGAAATCATTAGGTACAGCCCCATTTAAGGAGTAGGAAGTTAAATTCCATCTCCTTGAAGACAAAACATCTAAATTATCTGGAATTATTCTGTATAAGAGATTAGTCTCTTCCACTATTACTTTATTAATCATTTACTTATATCAATATGGACAAATAGACATTTATTTTATACATTTAGCTATAATATAATGCTACCTTATTTTCATGCTAAATTGTTCCACCTTTAGCCATTGGGAGTCCTTTCAGTTGGCTTCTGTATATCTTTGACATACACTCATAATACTGATATTTTTTTGCAGCACTGCCTTACTTTCTGGCACTACAGGATGTTCTAGGTTCATCTTGTATATTTACTACCCAGTTTTAGAATCAGACATTTTTCCAAAGACATTTGCCTTTACCCACATAAAGGAGGACTTAGTTATGAAGAACACTCTGGTGCATTTCAAAATGATCATTCTTTCCTTTCTTTTGCCAAAGCCAGGAGGGGATCTTTCTTGGATTTTCATCATGAGAACTTGTCAAGATTCTTGGAGGTAAAAGCTACAAAATTATGGTGACCCCATAATACTGAAGACCCAGGAGTTTCTCAATTTTATGTTATTGTACACTTATCCTCCAGCAATTTATTAAATTTACATGTATGTGTTTATTGTTCTGGTGGCTTCTGTCCTAAGTAGTACACCTATGCTGTGACTTTCTGGATTTTCCTGTATCTCAAGATTTCTGGCTGGTGGTTTGCCCTGCAAACTCAGTTCTCTAATGGGTCCAGGAAGTGTCATTGATTTTCAGTTTAAGGTTTTTTTTTCTTATTTTTGTGATGAGAGTGACACCTTCTGAGCCCTTTACATGTCAGGTCTGAAATTGGAAGAGTCCAGTGAGGTCTTTTAAAATTATTTTTTAAATATATACTTTAAATGTTTTTAATATTTATAACGTTTGAAAATATAATAAATACAAAGAACTTATTCCTGAATTACTTGAAAGTATTTGACAACCTATTGCCTCATGATCCCCTTTCAGAGAAAGTGAAAAATCTGGCTTCAATTATCCTTAACATGTATACTATTTCATCATCTCATCCCATCTTCATGTAACTGATCTCCCATCTCTGCTACTACATCTCCTCCATTAGGACATCTTCCTCTCTCTGCTTTGACTCTATGTATTGCATCCACATCTTGCAATTGAACACCCTCTCACCCTGTTTGAGTTACACTATGACATGCCAAGCAATGCCTCCATAAAGACATGCTTCTCATCTTAATTGGGCTTTGACATACCTGTGGGACTACCCCAATGAATGGATGCCATCCTGGCTGTTTAGCCTCTGACAGGACAGGCCATGTCACTCCTCTCTGGGAATACTCTCTTCACTCTGTTTGTGCCCCCTACTCTCCACAACAGGTCACCCCCTCATTTTGGGCTTTTGTTGTTTAACTGTGGATTTTTGCAGAATGTGTCAGGAGACTCAAATATATGCACTGCCATTACTCTTGCAATATGTTCTTTTGAGAGCAATTCTAAAAGTTTATATTTAAGAACTATTATGGACCTAATCTGATGGAGATAACAAATATATACATTGGAAGCACTGGAGAGTTTAGGAAAGAAGGCAGATAGCAGAAGGAAGTCAACACTTTAAAGAATAGAACAACATTAGTTGAATATCTTATTTTTAGGGCTTTGACCCTATAGTCAAATGACAATACCACAACATGCAGATGACTAAAACTCCAATAAACACATTTGCAGTTTTAAGGAACCAGAAGACAAAGTCCAGGAAACCATATCCACATTTGCTGGAAATTGAAAAATTAAATCTCAGAAAGAAGAGGGCCAGAGGAGTATATTCTATATAAACTCTTCCAGCTTCTATGGCTGACACCTGAACTATGCAAGCACAAGGAAGACATCAGTATACTTCAACTCTCTTCTGGAATTCTCCCTACCATACTCAAGGTAGATTAATTTTAACCTGATTATTCCTTAAAAAATGAGAAATCCAACTCCAACTTTGCCAATAAGCAGCAAAAATCACTTACATTTCCAGTGTCCATATCTGCCAGTGACAATAATTCGTGGGGAATAAAGAATAATTATACCAACATGTATTATTCCTGCCCAATACCAGCCTCAAAGTAAGAGACAATACAGGTAATCCATCCTGAAATACTTTCTCAACTCGTACATAACGTGGTTTATGCACATCGCTTTCTGCCACCTGTAATGACATTACTGTGACCAGTAGCAGACACCACATAGGATATAATGAGTTACTTTTTGTAGTAAGCTGAATTATATCTCTGTATTTTTAATAACATTTTATTTTCGTAGATCAATATTTTTCTTAGAATTTCACTTAGTTTTCTCATTTAAAAATTAAAGATAAATTATAGGCTATTACTAGACTGAACTAATTTCTTGTAGTAGTCCTTAATGCTAATCTACAGCATTTCTGTTTCTCCTTCTAGTCACAAAGTAGGATTGCATTTCACTCTAATAGCTAATGAGATGTGAGTGTAAATGACATGTAAAATCTCTGGAATAAAGCCTCCAAAAGTCAATGCACACTTTTCTGTCCCCCCTCCCATTTCCATAGTTACTAATGACATTTCCAAAGGAGATGCTTTTGACTTGCTGATAGAAGATAACACAGGGAGAGGGTAAAGTATAAGATAAAGGAGACAGGGGAAAGTATGCTATCTATCTTCACACTGACAGACAAAAGACAAATACTTCCATAAACTTGGACTTGAGGGGAAAAAAGAATGCAGGTCGGTCATCAAGGAAAAGAGTAAGTCAGAAAATAAGAAAGAGAAGATACAGTGGTATATCTGGTGGGTGTTGATCGAGTCCACTAACTAAATAGGCATTCTCTAAATCCCCCATCCCTGAGTGTAAATTAAACATACTCAAATGGTCTTTATGAAGGTGACTCTTTACATGGCCATATATGCTTGCCGATTTAAAAAGTGACTTTCTAGAGCTCTCAGTCATACGGAAAGTATAGATACCAACTGAATCATTTGCCAATCAAATCATGAATGCTGAAAAATATCACTTTTCAGGGTGGTTGCATTTTATTCAGATGCATGAAAACTGGAAGAAAATACTCACCACATGGTAGCTATAATGTGTACAGAAGAGTTCTATACCTGATATTTAAAAAGGCAAAATCCCTCTCAGCTTCTTTACCATCCCACCAACACAGCATAAAAATGAAGACTTAGCAGAAATGAATAAGTATTTCATTTGACTCAGAAGTATTTGTGACTCTAAAATATTTACAATACTGTCTTTTTTTTCCTAGAAAAGTATATGCCTTGGATAGCACAGGAAAGTTACCAATATTTCATCAATATGCTCATTCTTTCTATAACAGGACAAAAAATGATTTCCTAAATTCAAAGAAAATGAAAACCAATAATTCTCTCTAAATAATTCAGACCCCATATGCAAAATGTATCATCGATGTGCTAACAGTAGATGAACAAATCTAAATGTAAGGGAGCTCTGATGATATAAATTGAAGCAGTCCTACTTCACTGAATATGGACCTGAGGAAACATGTAAAAATATGAGGAAATGTGAGCAGTAAACATAGCAATGACAAAAGTGTTCTTCAAAAGTTCCCTAAATTTTCAATTATTCATCCTAGATTTTTATTTTGTGTGTGTAGTGAAAGAGATCTTGAGTACAAAATTCCAAAATATGTGAGCCTTTTATTCTCTTACATGTTTGACTATTCACCCATATCATGGAATATGACAAAACAGTTATTTTTCTAGACATATTTAACTTGATCGGACATTCACCATGCATACATTTCTATTTTCTATGGGCCAACATGTAGGAGTTTTACATATCAGAAATCTACAAGAGCACAAGCTTCACTTCAAGTAAAATGTATTTGCCTCCCTTGCTGCTCTATCAAGTTTAATTATGCAAATTCTATTGAATAAAACTAGACTCCTAGACTCCCTGTGTAGTCCTGTCTATTACTATTGCCTCCCTAAAAATGTTCTAAAGATTCCTGTGGAAATGTTTAGACAAATATAATGACATCTTAAAAAAAAAACAAACCTAGAAATGCTTTCCATGTAAGAAGTGTTTATAAAGTCTCCTATTTGCCTAGCTCTGTTTCAGGCACTATACAGTATTTTAAAATATTTCTGACTTGAATACTTTGCCTTTAAGTATTTGTATCACTTATGCAAAAGAAACGAAGTGTCCAAAATATGTTTCAGATAATGAACTCTAAGAATACCAGAGGGAAAAATAATTAGGAAAACATCACTGAAAATATGCACTCTCAGCATTTGTCAAGTACTGCATACATCTTATGATCAAAACAATGCACTAAACGTGAGAGAGACACAAATGCTATAAACAAACTATGGAATATCTTGGATTTAAATATATTCTATCAATATAACTGAGATACAACTCATGAGCTCTGGGAACACAGACAAAAGATCTGTATAAATTTCTGGTTTCTATAAGGCTTGTAGGGGAGGTTATATGTAAGTAAAATACAACTTTTATATTGTGCAACTAGGACAGATGCATATGATTTTGACTGGTGGAATAAAGAGAGATTAAAATAACATAGCTTAAGGGGTTAAGATACAGCTAGGGAACTGCTTTAGGGGAATGGCTCAGTATGACTGAAATTCAGGGAGATTTATACATGATAAAGTATATTGAATATAGACCATAGCACTCATTATCATAGCATACATGAATATTTAATAAAATACGAATATAGTTTAAACTTGAGTATACAGACAAAAGGGTGTGTTTTGATTTTTTTCCAGAAGAAGAAAATAGGTTTTAGAAAGCTAGTTTTGAAAACAGTATAGAAGATAAACTGGAGAGACAAGTCAATGGACACTGTGTTAACCTATTTTTGTGCAGTTAAGTACTTTAAGGTGTTTGAGCAAACCCTAACTACTTGATACGTTAATAAGTGTTATGTTAGAAGAAAATGAAATCTGAGAAAGAATTCAAGGATGTTAAGAAGGGTTATGTAACAAAATAAATTTTGTTGTGGTCAAATGTGTTTGGGAAATATTCAATTACAGAAAATTAAGCAAAATTCTTCACTAGAGAGCACAGAATAAATTAAAGCATATTATTTGTTTTCAAAAGGAGATAATTTATGCAGAATTCCTAAAATGTTTATATTTCCAAATACATTTTAGAGGAGCATCTAAGAAAGATATTTTGGAATTACAGCTTTAAAATTATTAATTTATATTACCTAAAACATCCTTTAAATACTTAAATTAAAAGATACAAATCCAATGCTTAAAAAAAAGAGCAAGATGGAGAGTATGATATGATGCTCTGTCTTACCTTCTACCCTGCTCTAGCAATGTCACAAGTGGCTATCATAATTCCTAAATATTTTAAAAAGCTTCTGAAGTTAGTATGCTTTAACTCTCAAGATCTCCTACTCTGCTGATTTCTACATTACTTAGGGCACAAAGTGATTAATCTGGAAAACCCAAGAGCTTCTGCTGCCTACAACTTTTTGATGGTGTAATAATACATCAAGTGTGACAGAACAGAGAACCCATTACATTTCTTCTCACTAAAAGAACATTTAGGGGCTTCCCTGGTGGCGCAGTGGTTGAGAATCTGCCTGCCAATGCAGGGGACACGGGTTCGAGCCCTGGTCTGGGAAGATCCCACATGCCGCGGGGCACCTGGGCCCGTGAGCCACAACTACTGAGCCTGCGCGTCTGGAGCCTGTGCTCCGCAGCAAGAGAGGCCGCGACAGTGAGAGGCCCGCGCACCGCGATGCAGAGTGGCCCCCCCTCGCCGCAACTAGAGAAAGCCCTCGCACAGAAACGAAGACCCAACACAGCCAAAAATAAATTAAAAAAAAAAAAAAAAAGAACATTTAAAGTGTCCCTTCCCTATTTTTTCCTTTTTTGTAACAGCTTTATTGAGATATAATTGATATTAAACATACTGAACATAGTTAATGTATATAATTGGATGAGTTTGGACATATGCAAACATTTGTGATATCATCACCACAATGAAGGTGATAAATATATTGACATGGCCCCATATTTCCTTATGTCCCTCTATATTTTCTTGTGGTAAGAACACTTAAAAATTTTTTAAGTGAACAATATGATATTGTTAACTATAGGAACCATGTTGCACAGCAGATTTTTAAAATTAATCCATCTAGCGTAACTGAAATTTTACACTTATTGAACAACAATCTCCCGTCTCCCCCACTCCCAGCCCCTGCCAACCACTACTGTATTTTCTGCTTTATGAGATTCACTATTTTAAATACTTCATATAAGTGGAATCATATAGTATTTGTCCTTCTGTTACTGGTTTATTTCACTTAGCAAAATGTCCTCAAGGTTCATCATGTTATTGCAAATGGCAGAATTTCCTTCTTTTTAAAGACTTAATAGTATTCCATTATATGTATAGACCACAATTTCTTTATCCATTCATCTCTTGATGAAAAATTGAGTTAATCTCTTTGAAATCTTGATTTCAATTCTTTTGGATATATATCCATAAGTGGGGATGTGAACAAATTGGAACCCTTGTACTTCTGGTGGGAATGTGAAATGATACAGCAGCTATGAAAAACAGTATGTAGTTTCCTCAAAAAATTAAATATGGAATTATCATATGTTCTTACCTTACTGAAGAACACTGAATATGGCAAAGGGAATACAGGAGGAAAAAAATCTAAAACAAACAACAACAACGAAAAAAACAGGGACAAAGGGCATTAAGAAAAAAATGGAGTAATTAGATAGTTTCTGAGGCACACATCTAAAGCAGGGGGCCAGCATTTGCATAACATAATGGGTATAAGGAAGCTAAAACACTATCCATAAAAACTGACAGAGCGCATGTATCAAAACACAGTATTTCTTGTCCTTCTTTCAATGCCCCAAATATGCCATATTCCTTTCCTCTCTATATCACTTCAAATAGGCCCCAAAGCTAGGTAAATTTGGACAAATTCAGGTGAGCATCACTTTTTTCAGAATAGTATGTGAATGAATATGATTTCTGTTGCATGCTACTTTAAACTATCACAATAAGCATTTGATTAATTGGATATGATGAGTTAGATAGCCCTAGATGGAAAAATGTTCTGTGGATGTTCACTGAGCACATGATGAAGTGCACAAAAACCCAAGATATTTACTCTGACATTTCTTTGGAGAAGTCAAGGTTATGATCAGTGTTGTGAATATTTTACTTAGATTATTAAAAAATTATCTAATTTATTTACTTGGAAATGTTTATTCTATTTGTGACTCAATGCTTCTCTTTCACATATTCTGAGGAAGGGTTTCATTTTCTAGCTTTACACTTGAGGACAGAAAAATAAAGTCTCCAGTAAGTCACTGTAGAGGGTGAAGATGCTCATCATAACTCACCCACACAGGGCTTTTCACTCTATAAAGAATGTTACCTGAATGTTAAATCTGAGAAAGTAGAATAACCTAAGAAAAGGAAAGTTGTATAAAAGGCAAGCAGGATTAATTCTCCAGGGACACAGAGAGCATATATGAAGCACTGTGGCGTCAATGTCAGTGGCAGGGAGAGGCAGCAGCACACTGGGATGGACTACAGCAATCAGCAGCAGCATGACTGAAGGAAAACATGGTGCGCCGGCGAGGGTAAGAAGCAGCATTTCTGGAGACAAAGGCTCTACTGGCGGAGTCTAAAATAATAGCTTGTCAAATGGCTCACAAGAGTGTCAGAAAAGAAGGTGCAGCTGGTCACTGGGTATTTTATCACAGTTGTACATATGGGACACAATAATAGCAACCAAAACCATCAGTGGAAGGACAAATATGTAATTATAAATGCAATACATATTCATATAAAGATACATTAAATCAGCCATACCTATCCCAGTTAATGATCCCTTAGATGTTTATCTATACCATATATTTGTAAAATGTAATATACTTAATAAAATATTATATGCTGTAATTGCAATATGATGTTGCCCTTAAGTTCCAGGGTCCATTATTATTTGCCTAGTCTATGCAAATGTCCATTAATTTATCAAATGAGTGAATACTGACTCATACATTTTTTTTAACATCTTTATTGGAGTATAATTGCTTTACAATGGTTAGTTTCTGCTTTATAACAAAGTGAATCAGTTATACATATACATATGTTCCCATATCTCTTCTGCCTTGCATCTCCCTCCCTCCCACCCTCCCTATCCCACCCCTCTAGGTGGTCACAAAGCACAGAGCTGATCTCCCTGTGCTATGCGGTTGCTTCCCACTAGCTATCTATTTTACATTTGGAAGTGTATATATGTCCATGACACTCTCTCACTTTGTCACAGCTTACCCTTCCCCCTCCCCATATCCTCAAGTCCATTCTCTAGTAGGTCTGTGTCTTTATTCCCGTCTTGCCACTAGGTTCTTCATGACCTTTTTTTTTTTTCCCTTAGAGTCCATATATATGTGTTAGCATACTGTATTTGTTTTTCTCTTTCTGACTTACTTCACTCTGTATGACAGACTCTAACTCCATCCACCTCACTACAAATAACTCCATTTCGTTTCTTTTTATGGCTGAGTAATATTGCATTGTATATATGTGCCACATCTTCTTTATCCAATCATCCAATGATGGACATTTAGGTTGCTTCCATGTCCTGGCTATTGTTAATAGTGCTGCAATGAACATTTTGGTACATGACTCTTTTTGAATTATGGTTTTCTCAGGGTATATGCCCAGTAGTGGGATTGCTGGGTCATATGGTAGTTCTATTTTTAGTTTTTTAAGGAACCTCCATACTGTTCTCCATAGTGGCTGTATCAATTTACATTCTCACCAACAGTGCAAGAGGGTTCCCTTTTCTCCACACCCTCTCCAGCATTTATTGTTTGTAGATTTTTTGATGATGGCCATTCTGACTGGTGTGAGATGATACCTCATTGTAGTTTTGATTTGCATTTCTCTAATGACTAATGATGTTGAGCATTCTTTCATGTGTTTGTTGGCAATCTGTATATCTTCTTTGGAGAAATGTCTATTTAGGCCTTCAGCCCATTTTTGGATTGGGTTGTTTGTTTTTTTGTTATTGAGCTTCATGAGCTGCTTGTAAATCTTGGAGATTAATCCTTTGTCACTTGCTTCATTTGCAAATATTTTCTCCCATTCTGAGGGTTGTCTTTTCGTCTTGTTTATGGTTTCCTTTGCTGTGGAAAAGCTTTTAAGTTTCATTAGGTCCCATTTGTTTATTTTTGTTTTTATTTCCATTTCTCTAGGAGGTGGGTCAAAAAGGATCTTGCTGTGATTTATGTCATACAGTGTTCTGCCTATGTTTTCCTCTAAGAGTTTGATAGTGTCTGGCCTTACATTTAGGTCTTTAATCCATTTTGAGTTTATTTTTGTGTATGGTGTTAGGGAGTGTTCTAATTTCATACTTTTACATGTACCTGTCCAGTTTTCTCAGCACCACTTATTGAAGAGGCTGTCTTTTCTCCACTGTATATGCTTGCCTTCTTTATCAAAGATAAGGTGACCATATGTGCGTGCGTTTATCTCTGGGCTTTCTATCCTGTTCCATTGATCTATGTTTCTGTTTTTGTGTCAGTACCATACTGTCTTGATTACTGTAGCTTTGCAGTATACTGACTCATACATTTTAACTCTCATGCAATTCTCCTCCACACTCAGAGGTTAGAAGAAAATCAAGAACAAAAATTCTTCACATAACTTACTCCTTCTCCCCCAACTACTTTTAATTTATTTTATACATAAAATTAAATAATGATTATAGAATATATTTGAAATATAAGAAGAGGTTAGTTTCCTCTCACTCTGAAAAAGAAATAATTAAAAACATCTTGTTGTTACTCTTGTTCATGAATATGATAAGAGTATTTTGAGCACTATGAAAATAGTGTTAAGACAATGTTTCTGGAGAAAGCAACCTGAAAGCTAGACAAAATATATGTAACGCTACAACAACTTTTTTTTTTTTTTGGTTAATGTCAGAGAGATGCTAAAGCTACTGCACTAGGAGACCTAAGAGCCCTGAGGGAGGGGAAATGTGGAGATGATAGTTTACAGTCAACAATCGCAATATTCTGAGCACAGGGCAAGAGGCTTTGAATCCAGGTTTTGTTAGTTCACAGGGATGTTACTTAAGAACAGAGAGCTTCTGATGATCTCATGGGGTTAGGGAGAAAAGTTTGGAGACTTAAAGGGCAAGATACTAACTACTTAGAAGCAAAAAGTGAGGAACTGAGCCTGAGACACTGCCATTTTTCTCTTTAAGGGAAGTCATGTAGTTTAGGAAGTTAAACAAAAATGGTATAAATATTCCAATAAGCAGATCAGAGTATTCATCAATTCAATTCTTCTAAAGAAAAAATAATTATATTTCAGGACTCATCAGAAATACCATAGAGTTACAACCCAGAATCTAGAGAAAACAAAATGTTGACAGAACTTTACCAAAATTTCAACCTAGTCATACCTAATTTCCTAGTTATATTATTATGATTGACCTCTAATGTGTCTGCCCAGCAAAGATTACAGTAAAATATCAAGAAGGGAAGATTTAAACATATTATACTAAATGTCCAAGATTCAAGTAAAAATTTCTAGGCATGTCCAGAGGTATGTGTATAAAACAGAAACATAAAAGAACAAATAAACAACAGATATAAGCTCCTTTTAAATTACTAATCTTAACATGGTCAACAAAATTGAGGACAAGGTGCTGAAAAAACAAACAAAAATAAACTAGAAAATTTCATCAGAGAATAAAATCCTTTAAAAGAATCAAATAGGTAATGCAGAATTATAAATTAAAAAGCTGAAATTAACCACTAAATAAATTTAACAACTGAAGACAAGACAAGTAAAAGGTCAGCAGAAAGTCAGATTGTCATACCAATAAATAACATTCAAATTGACACTCAAAAAAAGAATGATAATTATAGTGCAATGGTCCATCATGTGGATAATTGGAGTTCCAAAAGGAGATGATTCACGGAATGAACTCAGATAAGCAATACTGAAAGAGATAAGGACTATAAATATTGTAAAACTGATGAAAAAGATCAACTCACAAATTCAAAAGGCTCTACAAATTCCAGACTGAATAAATATAAAGAAAAGTGAATCCCACATGGAGTTCCTTAATATGAAATTATGTAAGCCAGAGTACATTTAAATAATATTTAAAGTGTTAACAGAAAATAATTCTCAACACAAACTGAGCTACTGAGTCAATAAAATCAGAAACATCCAGAAGATGTTTTGTGAAAATAGATAAGCTGATTCTAAAACACAAACAATGCAAACAACCTAGAATATCCTTGTTAAATTAAGTCCAGCTTGAAGGAAAAAAAAATTATAGCACATATACAACCAGGTATCATGACTTATAGCCATAATTGAGACAGCATGATTTAATACAACAGACAAATGGGCCAATGGAACATAATAGACTCCAGAAACAGCCCCATTTATATAATGGTCCTTTGATTTACAACTAAGGACCTACTATAGTTCAACAGAAAAAGTACTGTATTATCAATACAGGGACTGGAGAGCAGGACTGAAACCCAACACTTGGACTATATAAATCCTGGCCACTCCTGGAAGAGGACAACTGGGTACAGAAGCTACTTCAGGATACCTCAATTAACCCAGAGGGCAAGGGAACACCTCAAACTAATCAATCTGATTACTTCTCAGGTTTGGCATTCCTGAGCTGGTCCCACAAAAGCTTGGTAATTTCTATAACCAGGACATAAAAGGCTTCTCCAATACACTTAGCAAGTTTCACAACCCCCCAAACACTTGGTAGACTGCTGCCATCTCTGATTACACACATTACCCATAAAATATCTGCATTTCAAGTCTGAAAACCTTTGGACTTAGCAGCTGAACCACTCTCTGCAAACCTCCCTTGGACCCAAAGGAGAGCCTGGTGGAAAGAAATGTGCCCCAAATCACCCATTAACCATCCCTCAAGCTGGCTAGATCAAGTGAATATTCACACATAAAAAACTGATGTTGATACTCTGGCCATATCATATAAAAAATTCCATTCCAGATGAATAATAGTTACATAGGTGATCTCATGTTGCAAAAATTAATTGACCTGTATGTTTATAATTTTATTCTTCTCTACATGCATAAGCAAAATATTAATCTTAAAATATATTTGCATATCTCCTTCCAGTTCTTTTACTGTATAGAAAATCTCATACTTTCTCTTACATAAACTATGCCTATAATAATGTAAAGTAATATTTTGATTGTAAAATTATTGCATATACACTGTAGAAACTTAATTTCAGTATATTTATGTGACTTGCATGCTTAATTATGTAGCTGAAGTAAAAGTACAAGCTGATGTTTAAAGCAGCACTAATAAAGCTACAGTTAATGATGCCAGAAGAAAGAACATTTAACTAGTGCTTGGTAATTTTATAAGTATCTGACACTGAATTTGTTAGTTTACTAATATTCTCCAATTAGAAATATGATTGAGACATTTAATATTAGTTTAAAAGATGCAAAATACAATGACTAAATTTTTTTGGCAAAGAAAATGGCCATTCTGTGGTAGCTTTGATTTTCATTCTTACTATTGCATGTTGGTTTCCATTCAACATTTCCTTTCTAGTTTTCTGATCTCATTTTATCTCAGCTATAATTTGTTGGTATTTCCCTGATTTCCAGTTTTTGTAACAAATGTGAAATTTTAAAAATCTAAATATTATAGATCACAACGTGAAATATCTATATTATATAAATATCACAAGTGTGAAAGATACTCTGCACACTAATACATTTTTAAAATAACAGCTTTATTGTGATATAATACACAAACCATTAAATTTCCTCCCCCTTCAAATCTGTACAATTCAGTAGTTTTTAGTATATTTACATAGTTGTGCAACCATCACCACTGTCTAAGTTAGAAACCAATCCATTCCCCCACTTAACCTCCTGAATCTTTGGGAAACACAAATCTACTTCTGTCTCTATGTAGCTGCCTCTTATGGATAATTTATATAAATAGGGTTACTCGATATGTGGCCTTTTAAACATGTCTGGCTTCTTTCAGCTAGCATAATGTTTTCAATGTTCATTCATGTGTATCATGCGCCAGTTTTTCATTCTTCTTTATTATTAAATTATATTCCTTTGAATGACTATACTAGATTTTCTTTATCCATTAATCAGTTGATGGGCATTTAGGTTATTTCTTATTTTCCTTAATATGAATAATGCTGCTAGGAAAATTCCTGTACAAGTTTTTGAATGGATATAGATTTTTAATTCTCTTGAGTGTATGACTATACGTAACATTTTGTGAAATTATTAAACTGTTTTCCAACCTGTCTGTACCACTTTATAATTCCACCTACAAAGCAGGAAGGTTCTGATTTCTCCAAATTCTTGTCAATGTTTGTATTTGCGTGCCTTTCTTTCATTTTAATTTTAACCATTCTAGTAGGTGTGATGTGGTACCTCATTGTGGTTTTGATTTGAATTTCCCTAATAACTAATATTGTAGAGCATCCTTTCATGTGCTTATTGACCACTCAGTATTTGCTTTAGAGAAATGTCTATTAAAATCATTTACACATTTTAAGTTGGGTTATTTATCTTCTTATTGTTCAGTTGTAAGTATTCTTTATATGTTCTGGATACAAATCTGTTATCAAATACATGATTTTAAAATACTGCTTTAATGACATGTGTTGGATTTCCCTCTTGATGATGTCCTTTGAGGCACAGTTTTGAATTTTATTAAGTCAAGTCAATCTATTTTTTCCTTTTTTGCTTGTGATTTTGATGTCATATCTAAGAAACCATTACATATAGGAGATTTACTCGTATATTTTCTTATAAGAGTTTTACAATGTTAGCTCTGACACTTATGTCTGCGATCATTTCGAGCTAATTTTTGTATATGGGTGTAAGATAGAGGTCAGCTATCATTCTTTTGCATGTGGGTATCCAGTTGTCTCAGCAACTATGTGTGGTAAATTATTCTTTCCCTGTTGAGGTATATTGGCAACCTTGTCTAAAATCAGTTGATTAAAATTATGAGTTTATTTTGATACTCTCAATATTATCCTATTTATCTATATACCGATGCTTATGCAATACCACACTGTCTTAACCTCTGTAGCTTTGTAGTAAATGCAGAAATATGGAAGGATGAGCTCTTCAACTTGGTTCTTTTCAAGAGTATGTTGGCTAATCTTGGTCCTCTGCATTTCCATATGGTCAAGGATCAGCCTCTTGATTTATACAAAAAGGCAGCTGGGATTTTTTTGGGATTTCATTGAATCAGTATATCAATTTAGGGATCACTGCCATCTTAAAAATGATGTCTTCCAATCCATAAGCATTGGATATCTTCCCATTAATTTAGGCCTTCTTTAACATCTTTCAACAATGTTTTGTAATTGTCAGTGCATATGTCTTGAACTTATTTTGTTAAATTTATCCCTATGTATTTTTTTATCATGCTATTATAAATGGAATTGTTTTCTAAATTTTCAGATTGTTCATTGCAGTTGTATAGGAATACAACACATTTTACATTGATTTTGTATTTAGCTAACTTGCTAAACATGTTCATTCAAATAGTTTTTTTTCCTGTAAATGCCTCATTGTGAATAGAGGTAGCTTTTCTTTTTCTTCTACAATGTGGATGAGTTTTATTTCTCTGTCTTGCCTAATTTTACTGGCTAGAACAGTATAATGTTAAATAGAAGTAATGAAAACAGACATTCTTGTCTTGTTCCTTTTCTTAGGGATAAAGTATTCAGTCTTTCATCATTACATATAATAGAAAAAGTATGGGTTTTTCACACAATGTTTTATCAGATTGTGAATGTTCCTACTACTTCTAGGTTGCTGTGTGATTTGTGTGTATGTGTGTGTACGTACCTATGGGATGTTAACGTGAATGTGTGCTGCATTTTATTAAATGCTTTTTCAGCGTCTATTGAAATGGTCATGTTGTTTTTATCATTTATTCTTTTATATGATGTGTTACATTGATCCCACTTAGTCATGGTGTATAATGCTTTTTATATGTTGCTGAATTCATTTTTCTATTATTTTGTTATGAATTATTTTGTTAATATTTACAGGAGATATTGGTCCATAATTTTTATGTGTCTGATTGTGGTTTCGGGATATTCCTAGCCTCACTGAATAAGTTGGAAAATGAACTAATTTTTGAAAGAGTTTTGAAGGACTGATGTTAATTCTTCTTTAGCCATTTCATAGAACTCATCAGATTCACTGGTGCCTTGGCTTTCATTCTGAGGAAGTTTTTGGATTATTAATCTATTACTTGTTATAGGAATGCGTTATGATGTAGAATACCGAGTCATCCACATTAACACTGTTTTAGACCCAGTTCCTAAAACCAGCAAATGTTACCTCATATGATGATGTCTTTGCAGATGTGATTAAGAATTTTGAGATGAGGAGATTATTTTGGATTATCTAGGTGGGCCCTAAATGTACTAAATCACAAGTATCCTTAAAAGAAAGAGGAGGTTTGACGCAGATGAAAGAAAGAAGACATACATACAAAAGAGAAGGCATTTTGAAGACAGGACAGAGAGAGATTTTATCATGTTGGCCTTGAAAATCAGAATAATGCAGCCACAAGCCAAGGAATGCTGGCATCCACCAGAACCCGAAAGAGGTAAGGAATGAATTCTCATCTAGAGCCTGTGGAGGAAATGCAGTCTTACTGACACTTTTATTTTGGCCCAGTGAAATTGATTTTGGACTTCTGGCCTCCAGAACTGTGAGAAAATACATTTCTGTTGTTTTAAACTACTAAGTTTTGGGTACTCTGTTATAGGAGTCACAGGAAACTAGTCATAGATCTATTCAGATTTTCTATTTCATTTGAGTCAGTTTCTGAAGTTTACAATTTTCTAAAGATTTATCCATTTTATCTAGTTTAAATAATTAGTTGGAATACAATTTTTTGGTACCTTTTTTTAAACTTTTATTTTATGTTAGAGTAGAGTTGATTAATAATATTGTGCTAGTTTCAGGCGTACAACAAAGTGATTCAGTTATACATATACATGTATCTATTCTTTTTCAAATTATTTTCCCATTTAGGTTTTTACATAATATTGAGCAGGCTATTTTGCAGATGTGATTAACATCTATAATCAATTAACTTTAAGTAGAGGCGATTACCCTTCATAATGAGAACAGATCTCATCGATTCAAACACCCGAAAAGTAAAGACAGAGGTTTCCCAGAAGAGAAGAGTTCTGCCTCAAGACTGCAGCATCAAATTCTACCTGAGCTGTTAGCCTGCTTAGCCTGCCCTATACATTTTGCACTTGCCAGCCCCCACACACTGTGATCAAATTCCGCCAATTCCTTAAAATACGGGGGGGGGGGGGGGGAAGAATAGTGTAATAAACTAAGGTAGTGGCTATCTTTCATATGAAGCAGCATGAGAGGAGCCTTCTAGGATGGTCATGCTCTATCACTTGATCTGAATGGTTGTTAACACTGGTGAATTCATCTTATGAATATTCATTAAGCTGAGCACTTATGATTTCTTTCTCTCCCTCTCTCCCTGACCTCCTCTCTCTCTGTTAAGTATATAGTGGTGTCACATTGATCACACTGTAGTATTAATTAATTTGAATTCCATGATGACTCATAAACTTGTGGAACATGGGGAACATATTTTTGTGTTTCAGCAGAGTTCAGGATTTCTGAATAAATTGTGTGGACAACTTAAAATGCTGGACTAAGAGGAAGCCCTGGGAAAATAATTTACAGATGAAGAATAGTAAGAGAAATCCAGAGAGTTCTGTTTTGGAATGGATTTACATTTCAAGGGAAAATGAGGTCCAAATTCTTGGAGATACCTTTAGATCCCCAAACTCAGAGACACCAGAGCTCTTCTGACCCTTAAAGAGATACATTTACATTTCAAAAGGTTAGAATAAGAATCCAGAATCCTTTACAACCCATTTCCAAGGAGTAAAGGTTTTCTCTCTTTTTTCAGGAACAGAAAAAATGGATTTTCTCTGTATATAAGCAGAGAAAATCCATTTTTCTTCACCCCTCATTCATGGAAGATCTGGCCCTTCTTATAGATAATTTTCCTATCCAGCTTTCACTGCCCTAGCCCAAAGGGTTAGGGGAGCTAACACATTATTATGTAAGTAACAATAACTAGTTTGTCTTTTATTAAAAAAAAAACTTCATGTGCATATTTTGGATAAAATTAATAAAGATGAATATTAAATACACAATTTGGGTATCTTTCATACACTTATTAACCATTTGTATCCTAATTTGTGAAGTGCTAGCTGAAGTACTTTGCTTTCTTTTCAACTGGGTTCATGTCAACTTCAACTATGCTTTTAGTTACAGGGATAAGTTTTAGTTACAAGGATGACAAGAGAAGAATTCATAGGAAAGGGCACAAAAGAAAAGATGAAAAACTCAAAAGACGTGGGAACATAAAGGCAATAATCCCTATGTGAATCAACTCAAAAACAGTTCTGGGTTTACTGAAAGACATGTCAGTAACAGTCAGTGACTTTCTTGTTTGGGAGTTTGGAAAAAGAATAATGATTTCAAAGTTGAAAGTAATTACTTGAAAGTCCTGTTAGTTACAGAACACCAGTAAATGGAAAAATAGAGAATAATTGATTTCTTTTTTTTTTTGATTATGGATGAATAGATGAGAGTCATAAAAGATAGCAAATGGGGGATATTTCTGTGATGCTAGATATTTCTATGCAGTTTGTTTCTTACACAGCTTTACTATTTACCTTCACGATCCCTTAGGATGGATTAAATAAAATTAATCACTGTCTTAAATCTGTCATTTGTGGTAGGAAGTCTGAAAACACTGTTTTAAAAATACAATCACTTTTGTTATTTGAGATTCACTGTGCTGTTGCAATTTCATCTTTCTGAGGAAAAAAAAAATTGTCCTGCTGTTACATAGGACAGAGGCTGCAAATAAACTGAATGAATGGTAATTCCCTAGAGCAAGTATTTCAATAGTAAACTTTAACAGCAAGATTGAAAAAGAGTAAACTAGTCCATTAAGTTTGTTGTATTACTGTAAAATCTTTCACTCCAAACAGAAGCAGTTGCCACTGCTCCCCACACAGTGATGCAGTCCAATCTAAGTAATTCCTTCTTCCTCACTGGGTAGAATCATGAACTCCACTTTGATTACATGAACTTACTTAGAGAAAAATTAGTTGAGCAGTTGACATTCTTTAAATAATGCATCTGATAATCCTTTCCCTGTTGTGAAATACATGATCCTTTTCTGTGAACTACATTCAACTAAAGGTGTCATTCCGTTATTTGGAAATTATTGAAACTTTCAAATAAATCTATTGTTTCCTGCATTTAAAAAACTGGACTGTTATTTTACAATTAAATTGAATTTTTATTTTCAGGATATGATTATTTTGTTAGATACATATGGTACAAATTCTGTCTTCCTTATTGTTTGTATTTTCTCTCTTAATAGTGTTTTCTTGATGAACAAAAGTTCTTAATTTTAATGAAGTCTAATTTATCAATCTTTCCTTATACAGTTGGGACTTTCTGTATCATGTATAAGACATTCTTTGCTATCTTTTGCTATGATTCAGCATGTAACTATCCTTTAGAGTCTAGAAGGTTTTTGGTTTCATCTTTCACATTTAGGTAAATGATTCCACTCAAATTAATTTTGTGTTTGGTGTGAGGTAAAATTCAAGTTTTTTGTTTGTTATTATTTATGCCATTGTTGTTTTTCATATGGCTTCTCAATTGACCCAGGATTTTTAAAGTCCACCATTTGCCCTTTTGCCTCTTTATCTATCCTATACCATCTCTTTACAATACTCTCCTGAAGAAATAAAAAGGTGAGGTGACTTGATAACATACAAAAACTTACGATGAACTCACTTAAATTAAGGCAGATATTGGAGTGTTGGTATAAATCTCTTGCTTGTGTTGGGTTAGAGTTACATGGTTGTCAACTCTAAAATTTTGATTACTATATTTTATATATTTTTATCTATCCCCAAATGGAAAAAATGTAAAAAGAAAATATAATCTTCACATTGGAAGAACTTAGCATCAAGTTGGCACAGACATTTAACAAAAAAAATGCAATAAAATCAAATGAGTTGGACAATGTTGGTAGATCATTTAACTGCAAATTTAGAGAGTTAAAACATCAAAAACGTATGGGTTCAAAATTTTTGTTCATTTGTTTTAAAAATAATACCAGTATTATAACTTATGAATGATTAACTGGAGAGTTTAGTATAGCGCTATCACTGAGCATCCATACTTAAGTTTGGACAATTTTCAGAACTTCAAATATTGCATCTTGAAGGAAGGTAGTGCTTTTTAATGGGTCAAAATATTTCATTTGTTGAATCAAAATATTTAAACTCTCAAAATATTGCTAATTATAAATAGTTCAGTTTACAATATCCTTCTTAACTAATTTTCTAATGTATGGCCAGAATGCAGAGAACTAGGGCAGATTCAGAAAAGCCTCAGACACATGAAATTTACATCATGTTCTTATTTTCTTCTTTTATTCTGCAGCATCACAAGGATCACTCCCATTCATCCAGTTCTTCAATCAGCCAGTACTGAGCAACCACTATGTGCCAGGGACACTTCTAATTCAATGTTTAACATCCTTAAGAAAATAAACTTTTGACCCCCAATTTCCCCATTAAATAATAATAATACTAATAATAAATTATTAGTTGTTATTAATTTATTATTATTCCCCTCTCCCTTCTCCACCTTTTTTTCCTTCTCCTCTTCATTATTGGTTTGTTGTGTTGTTGTTGTTACTGTCATTGTTACTGTTGTTGCTGTTTACTAAGGCTAGGTTCAAAGAACTTTTCAGGAAAAATGAACTGTCTCATTAAATCCCCACAACAGACTCAATTTACAAATCTGGAGACTGAGATTCAGAAAGGTTAAGAAATTTGACCAAGATACTGTAGCCAGTAGAGTTGGATTAACAAACATAGTTTCTTTGACTATCATTGACTGCACTTCCTCCTCTCAAAACGATTTGAATGAAGGAAGGAATAAAGAAGTGATTTAGCTTCGTGATTCTTGTATGAGTTTAAGTATGGCCATGGCATAATACATAGAAAATTGAGGAGGGTCTGAGCAAGATGGCGGAAGAGTAAGACACGGAGATCACCTTCCTTCCCACAGATACAGTAGAAATACATCTACACATGGAACTGCTCCTACAGAACACCCACTGAACGCTGGCAGAAGACGCCAGACCTCCCAAAAGGCTCTTGGTGCTCCAGCCAGGCATCAGGGCTGTGCCTCTGAGGTGGGAGAGCCAACTTCAGGACACTGGTCCACAAGAGACCTCACAGCTCCACATAATACCAAGCGGCGAAAATCTCTCAGAGATCTCCATCTCAACATCAAGACCCAGCTTCACTCAACGACCAACAAGCTACAGTGCTGTACACCCTATGCCAAACAACTAGCAAGACAGGAACACAGACCCATCCATTAGCAGAGAGGCTGCCTAAAATCATAATAAGGCCACAGACACCCCAAAACACACCACCAGACGTGGACGTGCCCACCAGAAAGACAAGATCCAACCTCATCCACCAGAACACAGGCACTAGTCCCCTCCACCAGGAAGCCTACACAACCCACTGAACCAACCTTAGCCACTGGGGACAGATACCAAAAACAATGGGAACTACGAACCTGCAGCCTGTGAAAAGGAGACCCCAAACACAGTAAGATAAGCAAAATGAGATGACAGAAAAACACACAGCAGGTGAAGGAGCAGGGTCAAAACAAAACAGACCTAACAAATGAAGAGAAAATAGGCAGTCTACCTGAAAAAGAATTCAGAATAATGATAGTAAAGATGATCCAAAATCTTGGAAATAGAATAGACAAAATGCAAGAAACATTTAACAAGGATGTAGAAGAACTAAAGAGGAACCAAGCAACGATGAAAACCACAATAAATGAAATTAAAAATACTCTAGACGGGCTCAATAGCAGAATAACTGAGGCAGAAGAACAGATAAGTGACCTGGATGATAAAATAGTGGAAATAACTACTGCAGAGCAGAATAAAAAAAAAAGAATGAAAAGAACTGAGGACAGTCTCAGAGACCTCTGGGACAACATTAAACGCACCAACATTCGAATTATAGGGGTCCCAGAAGAAGAAGAGAAAAAGAAAGGGACTGAGAAAATATTTGAAGAGATTATAGTTGAAAACTTCCCTAATATGGGAAAGGAAATAGTTAATCAAGTCCTGGAAGCACAGAGAGTCCCATTCAGGATAAATCCAAGGAGAAACACGCCAAGACACATATTAATCAAACTATCAAAAATTAAATATAAAGAAAACATATTAAAAGCAGCAAGGGAAAAACAACAAATAACACACAAGGGAATCCCCATAAGGTTAACAGCTGATCTTTCAGCAGAAACTCTGCAAGCCAGAAGGGAGTGGCAGGATATACTTAAAGTGATGAAGGAGGAAAACCTACAACCAAGGTTACTCTACCCAGCAAGGATCTCATTCAGATTTGATGGAGAAATTAAAACCGTTACAGACAAGCAAAAGCTGAGAGAGTTCAGCACCACCAAACCAGCTTTACAACAAATGCTAAAGGAACTTCTCTAGGCAAGAAACACAAGAGAAGGAAAACACCTACAAAAGCAAACCCAAAATATTTAAGAAAATGGGAATAGGAACATACATTTCGATAATTACCTTAAATGTAAATGGATTAAATGCTCCCACCAAAAGACACAGACTGGCTGAATGGATACAAAAACAAGACCCATATATATGCTGTCTACAAGAGACCCACTTCAGACCTAGGGACACGTACAGACTGAAAGTGAGGGGATGGAAAAAGATATTCCATGCAAATGGAAATCAAAAGAAAGCTGGAGTGGCAATTCTCATATCAGACAAAATAGACTTTAAAATAAAGACTATTACAAGAGACAAAGAAGGACACTATATAATGATCAAGGGATCGATCCAAGAGGAAGGTATAACAATTGTAAATATTTATGCACCCAACATAGGAGCACCTCAATACATAAGGCAAATACTAACAGCCATAAAACGGGAAATCGACAGCAACACAATCATAGTAGGGGACTTGAACACCCCACTTTCACTGATGGACAGATCATCCAAAATGAAAATAAATAAGGAAACACAAGCTTTAAATGACACATTAAGCAAGATGGACTTAATTGATATTTATAGGACATTCCACCCAAAAACAACAGAATACACATTTTTCTCAAGTGCTCATGGAACATTCTCCAGGATAGATCATATCTTGGGTCACAAATCAAGCCTTGGTAAATTTAAGAAAATGGAAATCGTATCAAGTATCTTTTCCGACCACAACGCTATGAGACTAGATATCAATTACAGGAAAAGATCTGTAAAAAATACAAACACATGGAGGCTACACAATACACTACTTAATAACGAAGTGATCACTGAAGAAATCAAAGGGGAAATCAAAAAATAACTAGAAACAAATGACAATGGAGACACGATGACCCAAAACCTATGGGACGCAGCAAAAGCAGTTCTAAGAGGGGAGTTTATAGCAATACAAGCCTACATCAAGAAACAGGAAACATCTCGAATAAACAACCTAACCTTGCACCTAAAGCAATTAGAGAAAGAAGAGCAAAAAAACCCCAAAGCTAGCAGAAGGAAAGAAATCATAAAGATCAGATCAGAAATAAATGAAAAAGAAATGAAGGAAACGATAGCAAAAATCAATGAAACTAAAAGCTGGTTCTTCGAGAAGATAAAAAAAATTGATAAACCATTAGCCAGACTCATCAAGAGAAAAAGGGAGAAGACTCAAATCAATAGAATTAGAAATGAAAAAGGAGAAGTAACCACTGACACTGCAGAAATACAAACGATCATGAGAGATTACTACAAGCAACTCTATGCCAATAAAATGGACAACCTGGAAGAAATGGACAGATTCTTAGAAATGCACAAACTGCCGAGACTGAACCAGGAAGAAATAGAAAATATGAACAGACCAATCACAAGCACTGAAATTGAAAATGTGATTAAAAATCTTCCAACAAACAAAAGCCCAGGACCAGATGGCTTCACAGGCGAATTCTATCAAACATTTAGAGAAGAGCTAACTCCTACCCTTCTCAAACTCTTCCAAAATATTGCAGAGGGAGGAACACTCCCCAACTCATTCTACGAGGCCACCATCACCCTGATACAAAAACCAGACAAAGATGTCACAAAGAAAGAAAACTACAGGCCAATATCACTGATGAACATAGATGCAAAAATCCTCAACAAAATACTAGCAAACAGAATCCAACAGCATATTAAAAGGATTATACACCATGATCAAGTGGGGTTTATTCCAGGAATGCAAGGATTCTTCAATATACGCAAATCAATCAACGTGATACATCATATTAACAAATTGAAGGAGAAAAACCATATGATCATCTCAATAGATGCAGAGAAAGCTTTCGACAAAATTCAACACCCATTTATGATAAAACTCTCCAGAAAGTAGGCATAGAGGGAACTTACCTCAACATAATAAAGGCCATATATGACAAACCCACAGCCAACATTGTCCTCAATGGTGAAAAACTGAAACCATTACCACTAAGATCAGGAACAAGACAAGGTTGCCCACTCTCACCACTATTATTCAACATAGTTTTGGAAGTGTTAGCCACAGCAATCAGAGAAGACAAAGAAATAAAAGGAATCAAAATTGGAAAAGAAGAAGTAAAGCTGTCACTGTTTGCAGATGACATGATACTATACATAGAGAATCCTAAAGATGCTACCAGAAAACTACTAGAGCTAATCAATGAATTTGGTAAAGTAGCAGGATACAAAATTAATGCACAGAAATCTCTTGCATTCCTATATACTAATGATGAAAAATCTGAACGTAAAATTAAGAAAACACTCCCATTTACCATTGCAACAAAAAGAATAAAATATCTAGGAATAAACCTACCTAGGGAGACAAAAGACCTGTATGCAGAAAATTATAAGACACTGATGAAAGAAATTAAAGATAATACAAATAGATGGAGAGATATATCATGTTCTTGGATTGGAAGAATCAACATTGTGAAAATGACTCTACTACCCAAAGCAATCTACAGATTCAATGCAATCCCTATCAAACTACCACTGGCATTTTTCACAGAACTAGAACAAAAAATTTCACAATTGGTATGGAGACACAAAAGACCCCGAATAGCCAAAGCAATCTTGAGAACGAAAAATGGAGGTGGAGGAATCAGGCTCCCTGACTTCAGACTATATTACAAAGCTACAGTAATCAAGACAGTTTGGTACTGGCACAAAACCAGAAATATAGATCAATGGAACAGGATAGAAAGCCCAGAGATAAACCCACACACATATGGTCACCTTATCTTTGATAAAGGAGGCAAGCATATACAGTGGAGAAAAGACAGCCTCTTCAAAGAGTGGTGCTGGGAAAATTGGACAGATACATGTAAAAGTATGAAATTAGAACACTCCCTGACACCATACACAAAAATAAACTCAAAATGGATTAAAGACCTAAGTGTAAGGCCAGACACTATCAAACTCTTAGAGGAAAACATAGGCAGAACACTGTATGACATAAATCACAGCAAGATCCTTTTTGACCCACCTCCTAGAGAAATGGAAATAAAAACAAAAATAAACAAATGGGACCTAATGAAACTTAAAAGCTTTTCCACAGCAAAGGAAACCATAAACAAGATGAAAAGACAACCCTCAGAATGGGAGAAAATATTTGCAAATGAAGCAACTGACAAAGGATTAATCTCCAAGATTTACAAGCAGCTCATGCAGCTCAAAAACAAAAAAACAAACAACCCAATCCAAAAATGGGCAGAAGACCTAGACATTTTTCCAAAGAAGATATACAGATGGCCAACAGACACATGAAAGAATGCTCAACATCATTAATCATCAGAGAAATGCAAATCAAAACTACAATGAGGTATCATCTCACACCGGTCAGAATGGCCATCATCAAAAAATCTACAAACAATAAATGCTGGAGAGGGTGTGGAGAAAAGGGAACACTCTTGGCACTGTTGGTGGGAATGTAAATTGATATAGCCACTATGGAGAACAGTATGGAGGTTCCTCAAAAAACTAAAAATAGAACTACCATACGACCCAGCAATCCCACTACTGGGCATATACCCTGAGAAAACCATAACTCAAAAAGAGTCATGTACCAAAATGTTCATTGCACCTCTATTTACAATAGCCAGGACATGGAAGCAACCTAAGTGTCCATCATCGGATGAATGGATAAAGAAGATGTGGCACATATATACAATGGAATATTACTCGGCCATAAAAAGAAATGAAATGGAGGTATTTGTAATGAGGTGGATGGAGTTAGAGTCTGTCATACAGAGTGAAGTAAGTCAGAAAGAGAAAAACAAATACAGTATGCTAACACATATATATGGAATCTAAGGTAAAAAAAAGGTCATGAAGAACCTAGTGGCAAGACGGGAATAAAGAGACAGACCTACTAGAGATTGGACTTGAGGATATGGGGAGGGTGGGGAGGGGGAGGGGTGAGATGTGACAGGGTGAGAGTGTCATGGACATATATACACTACCAAATGTAAAATAGATAGCTAGTGGGAAGCAGCCGCATAGCACAGGGAGATCAGCTCGGTGCCTTGTGACCACCTAGAGGGGTGGGATAGGGAGGGTGGGAGGGAGGGAGATGCAAGAGGGAAGAGATATGGGAACATATGTATATGTATAACTGATTCAGTTTGTTATAAAGCAGAAACTAACACACCATTGTAAAGCAATTATACTTCAATAAAGATGTTAAAAAAAAAGAAAATTGAATTAAGTAAAACATGATTTTCTTAGATATACTATTTTAGACTTCTTTTTCCGAATTTTTCACACTATAATTTATTTCTACACAGACCAGCCACATCTCCGAGAAGAACCAAACCACACCCAACTGCTAAAGTGCCTTACAAATTTATAAATGTACAACTAAGTAATAACAATAGGAATAAGAATAAAGAGCTTACCGTATTTCAGTCAGTTTAGCACTTATCTAAACATTTTAATAACCCCTTATAAAGTAAGTGACATTATTCCCTTGTTTTACAGATGAGGAAATGTAGACATAAAGTGGCTAATTTATCCACAAAATCACAAAGCTATTAGTGATACAGCAGGATTCTACTTCAAGCAATTAGTCTCTAGACTCCATACATACTTTCTACAGGCTGCTGTTTTTCTAAGGTATGTGTGTACGGTATATATGTTTCTTCCTGTGACCTTACCCTATGTGCACTAGATTTACACATTGGGAACCATAACTGATTTAGGATTTTTCTAGATAAATATGTATTTGAAATTAAATCACTCACCAAGTCTAGATCGAATATTTTACCTCACATAGCCAATAATGAAATTACTCACCCTGACTTTACTTCCAAGTAATAGGGCAAGTGACTAGGAGGCAGGCATCTCACATAACACCACCTCTATTTTAAATATTAGGAAATGACACTCATGGAAGCAAAATAAAGTACAGAAAATAATTAACACACGGCAGAGATATGACTAAATCTAAGCTCCTCCGAATGCTAGAGTTACCGTCATCTACTACAACTGAACTTTTCTCTGAGAGTGCTATGCATCTTTTATGTTGGATTTGCAAAAATGCTATTAGCCCCAAAGAAGTGGTGTCTATGGCAAGGAAGGTGCACTTTCTCTAATGAGTTCAGTGAAATAAACATCTGACTGACTAATTTTTGTTGTGGAGTCTCAGCTGTTGTGTGTAAATAACAATTATGCAATGATTTGAAATGAAAAAGAAGTCCCCTCCAATGGGCCCCCTTTGGTAATTCCCAACTCTATAAAGAGAACATTTTAGACACATTCATCTGTGCAGATGTCTAAGGTAGAGGCCATGAACTCTAAAATCACTGACATTTATTTGAAAAGCAAAGGTCTGTTAAAATTTGTTCAAGGAGGGACTCATTTTGAATGTTCCCATTGACAAGTACAAGTAGTAATATATGAGGCATTTATTGTACTCCCATTTTTGAAAACTGAAATAAAAGTTACAGAAGGTGAACACCAGTCATTAAAAAGAGAGATGGCATATACATCTCAAAGTTTTTGGACTCTGGAGTAGATTTAATAAAATTTAGGCAAAGCGTGCTCCATATTCCCAACAGTTACACATGTATCCGTCTCATTATCCTGGTTAATTTCATGTTCCTTATTTTAAAAAGTTATATTTGTAATGAAGACATACTGCATAAATTAGAAGAGTGAGGTTAATATTAGCAAATTAAAGTAGATTACCACAAACCAATAGGGGAAGAGCTCTGAATCACATAAATAGAAGTTTTAAAAAAATACTTGGCAAAGTGCCAAAAGCACAATTTGCTGATCAACTCCACAGTAAAAGTGAAGGTATGATTCTCCATCTTTAGTCTATGTACCACATCAGCTGAGCAAAAAACAAACAGAAAAACAAACACCTGCACTGTGTTCTCTTTTTGGATAACTCATTTTTATTACTGAGAATAATCTTATTGCAATTCATATATAAGTAGCACTTCTTTAAATAGAACATGATTAAGTAAATGTAATGTAAATCACTCAGTAAATAAATGTTCAGATTCAGTGTAAATTAAGGCTAAGGAAGTAGTGCTCAAATCACCTTTCCTAATAGAGGTATGCTTTGAAATCTGATTTAATGCAATTACATACATAAAGAAAACTGCATATCTTTTTTAAGGGAAATCATATTGGACCTAGACAGCAGGTAACACAAAGCTATCTTCTCCTTTCAGGCAATTATAGCATCCACATGAAATATTTTCAGTCATGCAGTATAGCATTAGAGATGAAATTAGGTTACTTGGCTCATTTCACCATTCCGGTATCAATCCCATAATGACAATAAATCTCATTCCATTTCTTCATGCCAATGACAATATTAGTGGATTTTTAAAAAAATAACACAACACACATACTTTCAAGGCCTACCTCTAAAGTAACTATCATAATCTGAAAATTCTCAATGAATATGGACCATACGTTCACCACCTGCCCACAGCCTATGCAATAGAAACAGTCTTTACCTGCTGATATTTTATAACAGAATATGAATTAGAGGCCATTTCTATATTCACACAAAGATTGAAATATAACTACCAAAAACTCAATAAAAAGTAGTACTTGTCACAGTAATATCTACCTATTTAAGATAAGGAGCATTTATTTTACTTAATTTTTCTTCCTCCTCTTCACTAAAAAAAAAAAAAATTATAAGGTTGTGAAAGTGTATGTAGCCTGAAGGTCAGCTATCTTTGACTACTACAAGTAGCCCATCTGCTCCAAAATCCATAGTGAACTCTTCACACATCAAATGAGATTGATGAAACATACCCATGTTAGTTTCCAGAATTCAGAACAGGTCAGTGTAGCCAAGTGGAAGCAATGGATGTCACTTATCTAAAGCTCTCTGCCCATCATTCAGTCCAAAGAGGGATTTTAACACATTGCCACCGAACATCACTTCAGGATATAAAAGACAACTTCTGTATTTCATTAAACTTATTTGGCTTTAGGAATCTGAAATTAATACAGCTCTGGAAAAAGGAAATTCCTTCCACTCCAAGTGTCATCATAGGCTACAAAATATCTCCTGAGCCATGTAGGAATCTGTTTCAAGTGTGTTTTCTGACTTAGCTTCTAAAGATATTATGAAAAACTCCACAAACCAACATACCCACCATGGTGAAATGTAAAATTAAGTGGGAAAAAATAGTTGTTTTTTTTACCCACTTTTAAGCAGTAGTGATAATTAGGATAGAATGTCCGTCTTCAGAAAGAGAGAAAAAAAAAGTGTTCTTTTCATTTCCACAATGATCATTTGCATTTATATCAGGATGTGCATTTAAATGAAAGTTCTTTCATATTATAGAAATTTGGTAGTGCATCTACCTACTCAGCTGTCCTTTCTATATTTAAAAAATATATATATATATAAAACCAAGTGGGTCTCATCTACTTCCATTTAATTCATAAAACAAAGAGAAGTAGAGTTTCACCATGTATGAAAAGCTTAACATGCAAAAAGCACAAACAAAAATGGCAGCTTTTAAAATTACGAAGCACCATTAAAAAAAAAAAAAAAAAAAAAGACTGGAAGTGAAGAGTTCCTTATTCTAACCTTAGGTCTTTCTATCCTGCTGTTTGGGTTTGACTGAGTCACTTATTGTCTCTGGGCGTCAGGTCTGTCATCTGTAGAATGAAGACCTAAAAGTCAAAGTTTCATCTAGCAGAGTGGCCAAGATGGCAGTGTAGGAAGACTCTGAGCTCACCTCCTCCATTGGGCATGCCAAAATTACAACTATTTATGAAGCAACTATTGATGAGAAAGACCTGAAGACTAGCAGAAAAGATCTTCTGAAACTAAAACTATATAAAGAAGGAACCACATGAGTCGAGTAGGTGGGGCAGAGATGCAGCATAGCCAAGATCCTTATCCCCAGGTGGGCAAAAGGGAGTCTAATTATAATTGCAGAGTGAGTGAGTGGTCAGAGCCCCACATTGGGCTCCCCAGCCTGAAAGTCCTACATCAGGAACATTCCAGAATGTTTGGAATGAAGGCAACTGGAACTCACCCTGGGGACATAGATACTTGCAGAAGCCATTTTAGGGAGTTAGTTCTACCACATCAACACTGGTGCTGGCAAGCACCATTCTGGAATCCTCCCTCTAGCTTATTAGCCTCTAGCCGGTCTCTGCCCACCAGCCTTTCAGCATCAGTACTGGGATTCCTCAGGTTAAGGAGATAGGCTGGTGGAGACACAGCCCCGCCCACCAGCAGGCCAACACTAGTCCAGGAGCCCCAGCCTCACAACCATCCACCCAAAAGCCAGCTCAGCCCACCAGTGGGCCAGCACTAGCGCCAGAACCTCCAGGGCTCTGCAGACAGCCACCTTGCAATTGAGCCCCACCAACCAGCGGCCAGGCCAGCAGTCTCTGCACAAGGCAGGGCCTGGCAACAAACCAGATGGGGGCAAGTCAAACCACCTGACTGCCCACAGTAATCAGCCTGCCACAGTAGAAGGACCCACACAGCCCATGTGGAGGCACCCTAGAGCGCAGAGCTCTGGTGACCAGAGTGGAGTATGCTGCTGGAATGCATAAGAAACCTACAAAAAACCACTTCTCCAAGGTCAGGAAACATAACCAACCCACCAAATATGTAGAAATAAAAATAGCAAATTAGGCAAAATGAGGAGACAGAGGACAATACTTCAAATGAAGAAATAAGATAAAGCCCCAGAAAAAGAACTAAGAGAAGGGGAGATAGGAGATCTACCCCAATAAAGAGTTCAAGGTAATGATCTTAAAGATGTTCAAAGAACTTGGGAGAAGACTAGATGAACAGAGTGAGAAGTCAGACAGCTCTTTTTTAACAAAGAGCTAGGAAATGTAAAGAAGAACTAGAAAGGAAAATTTTAATAAATGAAATGAAAAATACACTAGAAGAAATCAACAGTAGATTAGATGACACAGAGGAACAGATCAGCAAGCTGGACGAGAGAGTAATAGGAATCACTGAAGCTGAACAGAAAAAAGAAAAAAGAATTAAAAAAATGAGGACAGTTTAAGAGACTTCTAGGACAACATCAAGGATACTAACATTCAATGTACACTTACAGAATACCTTTATAAGGGTCCCAGAAGGAGAAGACAGAAAGGGGCAGAGAACATACTTGAACACATAATGGCTGAAAACTTCCCTAATCTGGGAAAGGAAATGGGTCCAGGAATTACAGAGTCCCAAACAGGATCATCCCAAAGAGGACCACAGTAAGACACACTGTAATTAAAATGGCAAAAATTAAAGATAAAGACAGAATATTAAAATCTGCAAGGGAAAAGCAAAAAGTTACATACAAGCAAACTCCCATAAGGCTATATCAGTTAATTTTTCAGCAGAAACTCTGCAGGCCAGAGGGAGTAGCATGATAACATTTAAAGTGATGAAAGAGAAAAACCTACAACCAAGAATACTCTACCCAGCAAGGTTCCATTCAGATTTGACGGAGAGATCAAGCTTTACAAACAAGCTAAAGCTAAAAGAATTCAGCACCACTAAAATAGCTTTATAAATGTGGAAGGGACTAAGTGAAAAAGAAAAAGCCACAACTAGAAACATGAAAATCACAAAAGGAAAAATCTCATTGGTAAGGCAATTATACAGTAAATGTAGTAAATTATGTATACAGCCAGTAGGAAGGTTAAAAGAAAAAAGTAGTAAAATCATCTATATCTGAAATAAGTAATTAAAGGATACACAAAACAAAAAGATGTAAAATATGATGTCAAAAACAGTAAACATGGTGGGGAGGAGAGTAAAAATGCAGGGTTGCTATAATGCACTTACCAGAGGGAAGTAGGTGGGGAGGACAGAAATAGGTGAGGGAGATTAAGAGGTAAAAAATTCCAGTTGCAAAATAAATGAGTCACAGGTATGAAATGTGCAGTGTGGGAAATATAGTCAATAACTATGTAATATCTTTGTAGGGTGATAACTAGACTTACTGTGGTGGTTATCAGTTTGAAATGTATAAAAATACCAAATCACTGTGCTGTGTAACAGGAAAAACATAGTGTTGTACTCAATTATACTTCAAAAACAAAATAACTAACAAACCCATAGAAAAAGAGATCAGAATTGCTGTTACTAGAGGTGGGGGTAGGGGGCAGGGAAACTGGAGGAAGGCAGTCAAAAGGTACAGACTTCCAGTTATGAGATAAAGGAGTAGTAGGGATGTAATGTACCACATGATAAATATAAATAACACTGCTCTATGTTATACATGAAAGTTGCTAAGAGAGTAAATCTGAAGAGTTTTCATCACAAGAAAAATATTTTTTTCTATTTATCTAATTTTGTATCTATACGGGATGATGGATATTCACAAACTTGTGATCATCATTTCATGAGGTATATAAATCAAATCATTATGCTGTACATCTTAAACTTATACAGTGCTGCATGTCAATTATATCTCAATACAACTGGAAGAAAAAATTCAATGAAATTTAAAAAGAGAAAAAATTGCATTCTAGCTTCATTATTATTTCCCAATATATATAAGAAATCTAGTCCATCATGATATTCCTCCTGAAAAAGAGTTTCACAATCAAATTCATTTGGGAATTGCCACATTTTATTCATTCAATGTACACTTACATAATACCTTTATAATGGTGTGACCTAAGGCTACCTTGAGAGGTCAGAAGACCTGTCGTGTCAAGGATACAGGCATTAATAGAGAAGCCATACGTGGTTAAAATATAAGCTGTCATATATCATACAATTAATGGTATTTGATAGTATGAGATTTGAATAGGAGGGTCTGACCTAATCTGAAAGTCTACGAAGCCTTTCTTCGGGAAGTGACAACTGAAATGAGATCTGATAAATATGTAGGTGTTAGCCAGAAATTGAGGGAAAGACAAGGAATAACACAAGTAAATGCCCTACAGCAGCAGAGAGGATAACAATGTATGAGAAACTGAAAAATTACCTGTGCTCCTGGGGCAAAGGAAGACCCCCAGATAGGATATTATGCAAGACCTGGCTATGTAAAGTGTTATAGGTCAGTCAGAAAAATGTACTTTTAGCTAAGAAAGAAAGTCATTCAGGGAATTACGAAATAAAATATTTGTGTTTCAAAAATACACTGAGAACACCAAGAGTGAGCTGTGATGTAAGCTATGGACTCTGAGTAATAATTACGTGTCAAAGTACACTCAATTGTAATAAATATACCAGTCTGGTAGGGGATCTTAGTAATGGGGGACACTATGCATGTGTGAGGGCAGAAGGTATATGGAAATCTCTCTCTATCCTCTTAGTTTTTCAATGAACCTAAAACTAATCTAAAAAATAAAGTCTAAAAAAAAAAATAAATAAAAAATAAAGTCTATTACAAAAATACACTGAATGCTAAGGAAATATCGGAAGAGACCCAGAACTTATATGGATACACCAGTTTGAATGTAACTACAGAGATCACAGTAACAAACGTTATTAGATTGTCCCAGAGTAATAGTGGTAGAAATTGAGTAGAGGAGACCTCTTGGATACTCAGATAATGGATAAATACAGAGAGTGGGGGAAGAAAGTGACATTGTCTAAGCTCTTTGGCTTCCAGATTTTGATGGAAATGGTAAGGTGTATTGCAATAAATCTGGGGAAAATTGTTTGCAAGCAGGAGAAAATTATGAGGATAGTTTTGAATATATGAATTTAAAGTCATTTGGAACTTCCAAAAGGATATACATATCCTTAAAACTCAAATGAAAACTCTGGTGAGCATTCTTCTTTGTAAATAGTAAGTAACACTATCTGCACAGATAATATTTCATATTTATTACTCATAAAGGACAGTTAATAAATATTATCTAAAGTAATATAAGATGAAGTATTAGTATAAATATGATTATAAAATTGTAAACCCTTTGAGTTATCAGAACACACACACACACACACACCACTCTGCAGCCTGAATAGATTTAAAAAAAACATGTTTTAATGCCAATGACCTTACAGAACCCAGAACATACATTCAAACACACAGAATCCTCAATAATATAAAAAAAGAGTAAGAGGTACAATTTGCATCTTATGACCTTAACACAGTACTAGAAATTAGTAATAATACCAAAAAAAGGAAAAAAAAAAAGGATCCTACCACTTGGAAATTCAAAAACTAATTTTCAAAAACTGAATCACTGGGGCTTCCCTGGTGGCTCAGTGGTTGAGAATCTGCCTGCCAATGCAGGGGACACGGGTTCGAGCCCTGGTCTGGGAAGATCCCACATGCCGCGGAGTAACTAGGCCCGTGAGCCACAACTACTGAGCCTGCGCGTCTGGAGCCTGTGCTCTGCAACAAGAGAGGCCGCGATGGTGGGAGGCCCGTGCACCGCAATGAAGAGTGGGCCCCACTTGCCGCAACTAGAGAAAGCCCTCGCACAGAAACGAAGACCCAACACAGCCAAAAATAATAAAAATAAATAAATAAAACATAAATTCGGCTATAAAAAAAAAAAAACTGAATCACTTTTCTGTCAACCTGAGACTAACACAACATTGTTAATCAACTGTAATATAAAATTAAAAGTTTAAAAAAACCTCTTGGGACAAATAAAATGAATATAAAACATTTAGGTTATCTAAAAACCAATTTTAAAGGAACAATTTTATTTTGGAACTTACATAAGGCAGGTAAATCAATGTTGGTAGGAAAATTCTTAGTTAACAATACTATTGTTTATTAAAAATAAGCAATAAAAATAAATGGTTTAAAAAATTCATCTCACAAAGTTACCTTAAGAGAAAGTATCCTGAAAAAAGGAGACAGACCAAATTAATATACACATATAAAAGTAGAAACTAGCAAGTAAGATATAAAAAACAAATAGATTTAATAAATATTTCTAATATTATAATCTTAAAAATGTTAACAATAGGTACATTTGGAGCTACCATAACCACTAAAAAAAGAGAATATATAAGTGCTTAAAATATTAATAGAAGAGGAATACTATGAAAAAGATGAACTAAAAATAGTTTGCTCAATTATTTGCTAATATATTTAAAGCCTTCATGAAGAAGTTAATATTTAGAAAAATATAATGTACCAAAATTGGCAGAAAAGATATGCAGTCTAATTGCTTGATTTCCACCTTGGTAATATAGAAATTATACCAAGACCTGCCTCCCAAAAGCACCAGATCCAAGTGTTTCACAGGAGGACTCAATCAAACCTTTAAGGCAGGTAATTGTAATGCTAACTAAATTATTTCAGAACTTAATTTATAACTTAATTGTCCAGATTTTATAAAGCAAACATAACATTGATACCAACGTGTGGCCAAATTTGTATAACAAAACTACGAAGAAACTTCCCTTAAAGCTTTCAGTGCAAAAATCCTAAATTAAATTATTAACATCAGCATCCGTAAGCACCTTAAAAGAGGAAAACAGAATACACCTGTTTTCCTCTTTTAATATCCCACCTCTGTGGTTACCAGAGGTGGGGGAGAGTGGGGACGATTGGATGAGGGCAGACAAAAGGTACCGACTTTTAGTTATAAGATAAGTAAGTACTAAAAATGTAATGTACAACATGATAAATATAAAATAACGCTGCTGTATGTTATACACGACAGTTGTTAAGAGAGTAAATCCGAAGAGCTCTCATCACCCAAAAAAATTCTTTTTCTACTTCTTTAATTTTGTACCTAGATGAGAAGACGATGGTTGTTTACTAAACTTACTGTGATAATCACTTCATGATGCATGTATATCAAATCACTGTGCTGTGCACCTTAAATTTATGCAGTGCCATATACTAATTATATCTCAATAAAACTGGAGGAAAGAAAAGAGGAATACACAATGAGGAAGGTGGGTCTAAATCAGAAAAAAGACTGGAAAATATATTTTTAAAATTTGATAAATCATCCTGGCCAGTCTGTGTAGAATAGGCACTCCTTTACGAACATTTGGCATAACCCCTATGGATGGTAATTTGATAATATCTACCGAAATTATAAATGCAATGCTTTTGTACTCAGAAGTTCTGCCTTGGGAAAATTAACCTAACACACACTACACATGTGTGAAATAATATATTAACAAGGTCGCTCCATTTTTATAGTAGTAACAACTTAAATGTCTATGAATAGAGAATAGACTTAATAAATTGTTACATAAAAGAACAGAATAATATATATCCATAAAAAAACCATCTATGTACTAACATGGAAATAATTTGAATATATTCTGAAAAGTTAAAAATAAGGGTATTCAATACTATGAATGATGTGTTAATCTTAATGTTAAAAATGTATATACATATCTGCATACATACATGCACATATGCATGTGTATGTTTGTCCATATATAAATAGACAATATTTAATGACAGTGAACCTGAATGGGGGAAGGAACAGAGCATGGAGAAGCATAAATAAACTTTTTACTTTATACATTTCTACACTTCTTGACATTTGAAGTATGCATTTGTATTAATCTTCAATAATTAAACAACTTGAGTTTTGAAAAAAAATAGCTGAGCAGTCAGCAATGCTAAATAGTATTGAAAAGTTAAGCAAACTGAGGAATGAGAAGCTTGAAATATTTGCATTAATGCATTAGTGAGATTTGTCAATGTATATATCTGACTTGGAGATGTCCTGTAGTATTGAAACCCATGTAAAGAGATTAATTCAGTTTCCCAAATTTATTTGATCATTTGTTTCTTCTTCAATCACCTAATACTATGAATGGAATACATTTTTGGAAAACATTAAATTATGAAAATTATTCCATGAAATTAAAGGAAAATAATTCTGAGTACTTTATCAGGCACTAAAAATTCCTACCTTAAAAATTCCGCGATCTGGTGAACATGTAGGGCATGTGTTTCGAACAAGGCAATTATACAGGATTTCATAAAAAATGTCATATAAAATTATAACCATTGTGAGGAGAGGTTTGCAATGGAATAAGATAAAAAACAGATATGGGTAAGCTTGAAATCACTTCATGCTGAACTAGCACCATTAGTCCTTTGAATGACCTACATTTTTAATTTGGCATGAAACCATTTCAAGCTATGTAGTGAAACTAATGAGGCTGCTACAACTGTGCAAAGCAATAATCAACACTACTTTATTGTGGAGAGTTTATTAAGTCCACGCATGAGGTGAACTAAGACAGCTTTTCTTTAAGAAAGGAGACGTATTTATACTGTTTGACTGAATAAAAGTAAATATTCCAAATGTGTATGATGCCTGGAAGAAAGCCAACATAATTAGTTATTTTCAAACAAATGTGCAGCTCTGAGAATCACCCCATGCAATGATTGCAGAGACAGTTTTAGTGTTTCCTGGAATGTTTCTTCAACTATTAAGGAAACAATGGCACTCTGAGAAAATTAATGATGTTAAAAGACAAAAACAACTACTCTGACTTATACTGGGCATAAACATGCACAAATACAAACTAAGCACACATCTCCAACCAAAAGTCTTCTTACCAAACTAGTGTTTCTTCTAAAGCAATTATAATCAATAATACTAACTCTAAATATTTTATCCTAATACATCTGATAGCTGAAAATGAGCTCAGGTTCATCTTAGTGCTATATAGCATGACAACAAACAACGAAATCAACATAAAACTACTGAAGCTCACATTAACATGTATCGTTCTTTCTTTTCTTGAATGTAAACAAAATCATATATAGGGTTGATCAGGAAAAAAGCACTCCTGTAATAATCATTAAGTTGGAATGAATTTTCAAATTAGGACCAAATGAGATGGTTCTTCCTGCCACTTCATTTGAATCTCGATATCTCTTATATACAAAGGTCATGATGAGATGAAATCTCGGCAAGCAAAGCATGTCATGTGTGTGCTTTCATTCATTCAATATCCACCCTCCACCTACTCATTCACTGATTTCTCCAATAAATGCTGAGTGCAATGTGGTCTCAGCACTGAGACTGCACATATAGCCAAGCCACAGTTCATGCCTTCAAGGAGCTCACAGCCTGGAGGAGAAGTGTTATTCATGCTGCTAAGCATTCTTAACTTGCGAGCTATAAGGGGAGTAAGGTATCTCACTCAAGTGGGTCATCAGAGAAGACTTCTTGCAGTGTTGACACCGAAGAAAGTCTTGAAGTTTGACTAGGAGTTAGTCAGTGAAGAGGGCAGGTAAAGTTATCCCATGGTCATGTGCAAGGGCACAGAAGGAAGATGTTGTGTTGTGTGGAAAAAAAAAAAAAAAGAATAAAGCTGATTTTGTTTTCATTTTGTCTTTGAAATTTGCATAAAGAGCAGAATTTCTATAATATTCTTTTTAAAGATGAGAAATGTTATGCCCTATACTGGCATCCCTAAGATTATGACCAAACACATATACTTTGAAGGGATACTTAAAATATAATTTCAAAATGGACACCCAATGGTAAAAGCTGAGGGAAGGGAGATTTGTAGCAGGTCTATGGATTCAAATAAAATTGAATACCTTTGGGGGGGGAGGAGAGAAGATGGCGGAAGAGTAAGACGCGGAGATCACCTTCCTTCCCACAGATACAGTAGAAATACTTCTACACGTGGAACTGCTCCTACAGAACACCCACTGAACACTGGCAGAAAACGTCCGACCTCCAAAAAGGCAAGAAACTCCCCCCGTACTTGGGTAGGGCAAAAGAGAAAAAATAAATAACAGAGACAAAAGAATAGGGACGGCACCTGCACCAGTGGGAGGGAGCTGTGAAGGAGGAAAGATTTCCACGCACTAGGAAGCCCCTTCGCGGGCAGAGACTGCGGGTGGCAGAGGGGGGAAGCTTCGGAGCCACGGAGGAGAGCACAGCCACAGGGGTGCGGAGGGCAAAGCGGAGAGGCTCCCGCACGGAGGAGTGGTGCCGACCAGCACTCACCAGCCCGAGAGGCTTGTCTGCTCCCCCACCGGGGCGGGCGGGGGCTGGGAGCTGAGGCTCGGGCTTCGGTTGGATCGCAGGGAGAGGACTGGGATTGGCGGCGTGAACACAGCCTGAAGGGGTTAGCGCACCACAGCTAGCCGGGAGGGAGTCCGAGAAAAAGTCTGCAGCTGCCCAAGAGGCAAGAGACTTTTTCTTCCCTCTTTGTTTCCTGGTGCGCGAGGAGAGGGGATTCAGAGCGCCGCCTAAACGAACTCCAGTTAAGGGCGCGAGCCGCGGCGATCAGCGCGGACCCCAGAGACGGGCGTGAGACGCTGGGGCTGCTGCTGCCGCCTCCAAAAAGCCTGTGTGTGAGCACAGGTCACTCTCCACACCGCCCCTCCCGGGAGCCGGTGCAGCCCGCCACTGCCAGGGTCCCGTGATCCCCGGACAAATTCCCCGGGAGAACGCACTGCGCGCCTCAGGCTGGTGCAACGTCACGCCGGCCTCTGCTGCCGCAGGCTCGCCCCGCCTCCTCCGTACCCCTCCCTCCCCGCGGCCTGAGTGAGCCAGCGCCCCCGAAGCAGCTGCTCCTTTAACCCCGTTCTGTCTGGGCGGGAAATAGACGCCCTCAGGTGACCTACACGCAGAGGCGGGTCCAAATCCAAAGCTGAACCCCAGGAGCTGTGCGAACAGGGAAGAGAAGGGGAAATCTCTCCCAGCAGCCTCAGAAGTAGCGGATTAAAACTCCACAAACAACTTGATGTGCCTGCATCTGTTGAATACCTGAATAGAAAACGAATCATCCCACATTCAGGAGGTGGACTTTGGGAGCAGGATATATTAATTTTTCCCCTGTTCCTTTTTTTTTTTGTGAGTGTATATGTATATGCTTCTGGGTGAGATTTTGTCTGTATAGCTTTGCTTTACAATAGCTTCATTTTGCTTCACTATATTATAGCCTCCTTTCTTTCTTTCTTTCTTCCTTCCTTCCTTCCTTCCTTCCTTCCTTCCTTCCTTCCTTCCTTCCTTCCTTTCTTTCTTTCTTTCTTTCTATTTTTTCTCCCTTTTACTCTGAGCCGTGTGGACGAAAGGCTCTTGGTGCTCCAGCCAGGCATCAGGGCCGTGCCTCTGAGGTGGGAGAGCCAACTTCAGGACACTGGTCCACAAGAGACCTCCCAGCTCCACATAATACCAAACGGTAAAAATCTCTCAGAGATCTCCATGTCAACATCAAGACCCAGCATCACTCAATGACCAGCAAGCTACAGTGCTGAACACCCTATGCCAAACAACTAGCAAGACAGGAACACAGCCCCATCCATTAGCAGAGAGGCTGCCTAAAATCATAATAAGGCCACAGACACCCCAAAATACACCACCAGACGTGGATGTGCCCACCAGAAAGACAAGATCCAGCCTCATCCACCAGAGCTCAGGTACTAGTTCCCTACACCAGGAAGCCTACACAACCCACTGAACCAACCTTAGCCACTGGGGACAGATACCAAAAACAACGGGAACTACAAACCTGCAGTCTGTGAAAAGGAGACCCCAAACACAGTAAGATAAGCAAAATGAGACGACAGAAAAACACACAGCAGATGAAGGAGCAGGGTCAAAGCACACTAGACTTAACAAATGAAGAGGAAATAGGTAGTCTACCTGAAAAAGAATTCAGAATAATGATAGTAAGGATGATCCAAAATCTTGGAAATAGAATAGACAAAATGCAAGAAACATTTAACAAGGACGTAGAAGAACTAAAGAGGAACCAAGCAATGATGAAAAACACAATAAATGAAATTAAAAATACTCTAGATGGGATCAATAGCAGAATAACTGAGGCAGAAGAAAGGATAAGTGACCTGGAAGATAAAATGGTGGAAATAACTACTACAGAGCAGGATAAAGAAAAAAGAATGAAAAGAACTGAGGACAGTCTCAGAGACCTCTGGGACAACATTAAACGCACCAACATTCGAATTATAGGGGTCCCAGAAGAAGAAGAGAAAAAGAAAGGGACTGAGAAAATATTTGAAGAGATTATAGTTGAAAACTTCTCTAATATGGGAAAGGAAATAGTTAATCAAGTCCTGGAAGCACAGAGAGTCCCATACAGGATAAACCCAAGGAGAAACACGCCAAGACACATATTAATCAAACTGTCAAAAATTAAATATAAGGAAAACATATTAAAGGCAGCAAGGGAAAAACAACAAATAACACACAAGGGAATCCCCATAAGGTTAACATCTGATCTTTCAGCAGAAACTCTGCAAGCCAGAAGGGAGTGGCAGGATATACTTAAAGTGATGAAGGAGAAAAACCTACAACCAAGATTACTCTACCCAGCAAGGATCTCATTCAGATTCGATGGAGAAATTAAAACGTTTACAGACAAGCAAAAGCTGAGAGAGTTCAGCACCACCAAACCAGCTTTACAACAAATGCTAAAGGAACTTCTCTAGGCAAGAAACACAAGAGAAGGAAAACACCTACAAAAGCAAACCCAAAATATTTAAGAAAATGGGAATAGGAACATACATTTCGATAATTACCTTAAATGTAAATGGATTAAATGCTCCCACCAAAAGACACAGACTGGCTGAATGGATACAAAAACAAGACCCATATATATGCTGTCTACAAGAGACCCACTTCAGACCTAGGGACACGTACAGACTGAAAGTGAGGGGATGGAAAAAGATATTCCATGCAAATGGAAATCAAAAGAAAGCTGGAGTGGCAATTCTCATATCAGACAAAATAGACTTTAAAATAAAGACTATTACAAGAGACAAAGAAGGACACTATATAATGATCAAGGGATCGATCCAAGAGGAAGGTATAACAATTGTAAATATTTATGCACCCAACATAGGAGCACCTCAATACATAAGGCAAATACTAACAGCCATAAAAGGGGAAATCGACAGCAACACAATCATAGTAGGGGACTTGAACACCCCACTTTCACCGATGGACAGATCATCCAAAATGAAAATAAATAAGGAAACACAAGCTTTAAATGACACATTAAGCAAGATGGACTTAATTGATATTTATAGGACATTCCACCCAAAAACAACAGAATACACATTTTTCTCAAGTGCTCATGGAACATTCTCCAGGATAGATCATATCTTGGGTCACAAATCAAGCCTTGGTAAATTTAAGAAAATGGAAATCGTATCAAGTATCTTTTCCGACCACAACGCTATGAGACTAGATATCAATTACAGGAAAAGATCTGTAAAAAATACAAACACATGGAGGCTACACAATACACTACTTAATAACGAAGTGATCACTGAAGAAATCAAAGGGGAAATCAAAAAATAACTAGAAACAAATGACAATGGAGACACGATGACCCAAAACCTATGGGACGCAGCAAAAGCAGTTCTAAGAGGGGATTTTATAGCAATACAAGCCTACATCAAGAAACAGGAAACATCTCGAATAAACAACCTAACCTTGCACCTAAAGCAATTAGAGAAAGAAGAGCAAAAAAACCCCAAAGCTAGCAGAAGGAAAGAAATCATAAAGATCAGATCAGAAATAAATGAAAAAGAAATGAAGGAAACGATAGCAAAAATCAATGAAACTAAAAGCTGGTTCTTCGAGAAGATAAAAAAAATTGATAAACCATTAGCCAGACTCATCAAGAGAAAAAGGGAGAAGACTCAAATCAATAGAATTAGAAATGAAAAAGGAGAAGTAACCACTGACACTGCAGAAATACAAACGATCATGAGAGATTACTACAAGCAACTCTATGCCAATAAAATGGACAACCTGGAAGAAATGGACAGATTCTTAGAAATGCACAAACTGCCGAGACTGAACCAGGAAGAAATAGAAAATATGAACAGACCAATCACAAGCACTGAAATTGAAAATGTGATTAAAAATCTTCCAACAAACAAAAGCCCAGGACCAGATGGCTTCACAGGCGAATTCTATCAAACATTTAGAGAAGAGCTAACTCCTACCCTTCTCAAACTCTTCCAAAATATTGCAGAGGGAGGAACACTCCCCAACTCATTCTACGAGGCCACCATCACCCTGATACAAAAACCAGACAAAGATGTCACAAAGAAAGAAAACTACAGGCCAATATCACTGATGAACATAGATGCAAAAATCCTCAACAAAATACTAGCAAACAGAATCCAACAGCATATTAAAAGGATTATACACCATGATCAAGTGGGGTTTATTCCAGGAATGCAAGGATTCTTCAATATACGCAAATCAATCAACGTGATACATCATATTAACAAATTGAAGGAGAAAAACCATATGATCATCTCAATAGATGCAGAGAAAGCTTTCGACAAAATTCAACACCCATTTATGATAAAACTCTCCAGAAAGTAGGCATAGAGGGAACTTACCTCAACATAATAAAGGCCATATATGACAAACCCACAGCCAACATTGTCCTCAATGGTGAAAAACTGAAACCATTACCACTAAGATCAGGAACAAGACAAGGTTGCCCACTCTCACCACTATTATTCAACATAGTTTTGGAAGTGTTAGCCACAGCAATCAGAGAAGACAAAGAAATAAAAGGAATCAAAATTGGAAAAGAAGAAGTAAAGCTGTCACTGTTTGCAGATGACATGATACTATACATAGAGAATCCTAAAGATGCTACCAGAAAACTACTAGAGCTAATCAATGAATTTGGTAAAGTAGCAGGATACAAAATTAATGCACAGAAATCTCTTGCATTTCTATACACTAATGACGAAAAATCTGAAAGTGAAATTAAGGAAACACTCCTGTTTACCATTGCAACAAAAAGAATAAAATATCTAGGAATAAACCTACCTAAGGAGACAAAAGACCTGTATGCAGAAAATTATAAGACACTGATGAAAGAAATTAAAGATGATACAAATAGATGGAGAGATATACCATGTTCCTGGATTGGAAGAATCAACATTGTGAAAATGACTCTACTACCCAAAGCAATCTACAGATGCAATGCAATCCCTATCAAACTACCACTGGCATTTTTCACAGAACTAGAACAAAAAATTTCACAATTGGTATGGAAACACAAAAGACCCCGAATAGCCAAAGCAATCTTGAGAACGAAAAATGGAGCTGGGGGAATCAGGCTCCCTGACTTCAGACTATATTACAAAGCTTCAGTAATCAAGACAGTTTGGTACTGGCACAAAAACAGAAATATAGATCAATGGAACAGGATAGAAAGCCCAGAGATAAACCCACACACATATGGTCACCTTATCTTTGATAAAGGAGGCAAGCATATACAGTGGAGAAAAGACAGCCTCTTCAATAAGTGGTGATGGGAAAATTGGACAGGTACATGTAAAAGTATGAAATTGGAACACTCCCTGACACCATGCACAAAAATAAACTCAAAATGGATTAAAGACCTAAGTGTAAGGGCAGACACTATCAAACTCTTAGAGGAAAACATAGGCAGAACACTCTATGACATACATCACAGCAAGATTCTTTTTGACCCAGCTCCCAGAGAAATGGAAATAAGAACACAAATAAACAAATGGGACCTAATGAAACTTAAAAGCTTTTGCACAGCAAAGGAAACCATAAACAAGACCAAAAGACAACCATCAGAATGGAAGAAAATATTTGCAAATGAAGCAACTGACAAAGGATTAATCTCCAAGATTTACAAGCAGCTCATGCAGCTCAATAACAAAAAAACAAACAACCCAGTCCAAAAATGGGCAGAAGACCTAAATAGACATTTCTCCAAAGAAGATATACAGATGGCCTACAGACACATGAAAGAATGCTCAACATCATTAATCATTAGAGAAATGCAAATCAAAACTACAATGAGGTATCATCTCACACCGGTCAGAATGGCCATCATCAAAAAATCTAGAAACAATAAATGCTGGAGAGGGTGTGGAGGAAAGGGAACACTCTTGCACTGCTGGTGGGAATGTAAATTGATACAGCCACTATGGAGAACAGTATGGAGGTTCCTTAAAAAACTACAAATAGAACTACCATACGACCCAGCAATCCCACTACTGGGCATATACCCTGAGAAAACCATAGGTCAAAAAGAGTCATGTACCAAAATGTTCATTGCAGCTCTATTTACAATAGCCAGGACATGGAAGCAACCTAAATGTCCATCGACAGATGAATGGATAAAGAAGATGTGGCACATATATACAATGCAATATTACTCAGCCATAAAAAGAAATGAAATGGAGGTATTTGTAATGAGGTGGATGGAGTTAGAGTCTGTCATACAGAGTGAAGTAAGTCAGAAAGAGAAAAACAAATACAGTATGCTAACACATATATACGGAATATAAGGGAAAAAAAAAAAAAAAAGGCCATGAAGAACCTAGTGGCAAGACGGGAATAAAGACACAGACCTACTAGAGAATGGACTTGAGGATATGGGGAGGGGGTGGGGTGAGATGTGACAGGGTAAGAGAGTGTCATGGACATATATACACTTCCAAATGTAAAATAGATAACTAGTGGGAAGCAGCCGCATAGCACAGGGAGATCAGCTCGGTGCTTTGTGACCACCTAGAGGGGTGGGATGGGGAGGGTGGGAGGGAGGGAGATGCAAGAGGGAAGAGAAATGGGAACATATTGTATATGTATAACTGATCCACTTTGTTATAAAGCAGAAGCTAACACACCATTGTAAGGCAATTATACTTCAATAAAGATGTTTAAGAAAAAGAAAAAAAAACTATTTTGTGGGCTCTAGAAGTCAATCAAGTGAAAACAAGAGATTGAGGAGCATTTACTCATAAAAACTGACATAGCTTTGCATAGTAACAGAGAAAATGTGTGGCCTTTTTGTCACGTTGCCATCCTCCCAACTCAGTCTTTGAGAATGATTTCACCAAAGCAGGGAAGGAAGGGAAATGAAAACTAGCAACATTGTTGCCAGAGGGGATGGACTTGGTTTTAAGCAAGGGGTGTAAACCAGTGGAGACATTGTCAGTAAATGTAGCAAAATGAGTAGGAATAGTTGGGAAAGTCTTAACATCTCCTAGCTTGACCATTCAATCCAAAATGGGGTGTTCCATGGCCCCCTGAAAATATTTAACATGAAGATTCTTGAAAGAAAAAGCCAGAAAACCCATGGCAAGCGCTCCATAATTTCCTTGCTGACTGGGAAATATGTACATGTGGAGGGAAGGAGATATCTCAGCTGAAAGTGAAAGCCAAGGAAAGCTCAACAATTGGCTAAACTTTCAATGTGTTTGCAAACCCACACTGATTAATTGGCAGAGAGCAGAAGCCTTACAGTTTCAATGTGTCTGAGAAGAGATATAAGTGGTTGCAAATTGTGAAATGGAAATAGGGGACGGGAGGATTCCACAGTTTAAGTCTAAAAATTAAAAAAGAAAGACAAAGAGAGAGTATAGACTCAAGAAAATTCAAAATTCAATTTTGCTACAATATTGTATGTATAGTTTCCAGTTTTCAACAACAGAAAAGAATTGAGATATGCAAAGAGATAGAAAAGTGTGACCGATATTCAGGAACAAATCAGTTAATAGAAATTGTGATTGGGATAAGATATTGGAGTGTGTGTGTGTGTGTGTGTGTGTGTGTGTGTTGCTTTTACAAATATGTTTATTTATTAAAGGAAGCCATATTTAAAGAAATAAAGGGAAATATGATGACACTGTCTCAACAAACAGAGAATCTCAATAGAAAAATAGAAGCTGTGAAAAAGGAAAGAATCAAATCAAAAGTCTAGAGTTGAAAAGAACTAAAACTGAAATTACACATTCACTAATTAAGTAGAAGAGCGCAACATCAGACTTGAGAAGAACAAATCAGCAAATGAAGATAGATCAAACGATATGAAATCTGGAGACAGAAAAAAATTGAAGAAAATATAGAGTCTCAGAGATTGTGGAACTACTTCAAGTCTATCAACAAAATTGTAATGGGAGTCCCAGAAGGAGAATAGAAAGAAAACATAGAAAAAAATATTTGAAGAAATAATGCTTAAAACCTGAAATTAGCTGTAAAACGTTAAGCCACCCTGTCAAGAAACTCAGTGAACTCCAAGTCGAATTACACAAAGAGATCAACATCTATATACAAAATGCTCCAACTGCTGAAAGACAAAATCAAGAGAAAATCTTAACATCAATAGGAGAGACAGTGGTCTATGGGAATATGCTGGAGGAGGAAGCTCCAGGAATTGGTCCTATTACCAAAAAACCTATTGAGCGGGAAAAACTGTCTAAAGAAATAACATCCAGAAACATCTAAAATTGGATAAAAGACACAAAGCTACACATCCAAGAATCTCAACAAATTCTAAGCAAATAAATTCAAACAGATCCACACAGAAACATATTATAATCAATGGATGAATGGACTAACAAACTGTGCTATACATGAATGGAATATTATTCAGCCATAAAAAGATTAAAATACTAATAAATGCTACTACCTGGATAACCTTGAAAATATTATGCTAACTGAAAGAAGCCAGACAGAAAAGGCCACATATTGAATGATTTGTCTTACATGATATATCCAGAATATACAAATTGGTAGTGACAGAAAGCAGATAAGGTTACCATGATATAGGAATAAGGGGAATGGAGGGTGACCACATAATGGATACAATGTATTTTATTGTGATAACTTTATTGTACAACATTGTGACTACACTAAATATCACATAAGGTTTTATTAAGCAATATTTACAGGTCACACTCTCATTCCTTCATATGTCTCAAATTTTTTGTTGAAAAGTGGGCAATAATTAAAAATAATAATAATAATATAATTTATATCACATAGATATGTAATATATATTAGAATAATTGCACTTCACTGTTGCTAATTGAAGTAAATGTGGTATATTTCACCAGAATTAACTCAGTATTAATTTGAAGTAGATTATGATAAATTAAGATGTACATTTTAATCACTAAAGTAACCAGTAAGGAAGTAACTTAAAAAAATAGTTAAATATCAATTAATAATTAAAATGGTACACCAAAATAATTGTATGCCACAAAAATATGAAATTAGAAACAGAGGAACAACAAAATGATATTTATAGAACATAAATGCAAAATTTCATATGTAAATCCAAGCATAACAATATTTATGTTAAATGGAATGGACTAAACACCTTAAGCAAAAGCCAAAGATTTTCACACTGAATAAAATGCCAGATCCAACTCTATGTTGTCTACAAGAAGCACATTTTATATTCAATAAAGCAAGTAGCTTGCAATTTAAAAGATTAAAATGATGTATCATACAAATATTAACCATAAGAGAATTGGAGTGGCTCAACTAATATAAGACAAAACAGACTGCAAAACAAAACAAACTACTAGAGAAAAATTTTTTTAAAAATACATTTCATAAGCATAAAAGGGTCAACAGAATAAGAAGATATAAAATTTTTATATGTATATTCACATAACAGTGCACCCAAACATATAACGTGTAATACAATAAATACCAGAAATAAAGACAGACTATTAAAAAATATGAGTTGTAGATAGCAATATCCCTCTCTCAGTATTTGATAGAAAAAAGTAGATAAAAAATTAGTAAGGATAAAGAAGTTTTGAAGAATACTGAATATGGTTAATCAAATTGTTTATATAAATATATACATATGTGTGTATATGTACATATAATATGTACTGTGTATCTATACAATATATATTGTTGTGCATATGTGAATATATATATATACACACACACACACATACACCATACCCCAAAATACCATGAGCATTTGAGAACAGCTAATATGCTACTGTTGTTGGTTATGTTTGTATTTATATACACACACATATATACATGTATAAATATATCTATCTATCTATCTATATATATATATTTATACATGGTCAGAAAATAACAGCAAATCAAGCCTAAAGAAAGAAAAAATGGGAGTAAAAATATATGAAGTAGAAAACACAAATGGAGTAGAAAAATGAAGTCTAACATTGCTTCTTTGAAAATATCAACAGTTGATAAAACTTTGGTTAGACTAGCCAAGGAAAAAAAGATAGATAAGAGACATATTACCAAATCAGAAATTCATTACTATAGATATCACAGAAATTAAAAGCTATAAGCAAATATTATTAAAAACAAAACTTTATACAAAGAAAATATACAACTTTGTGGAAATGGATATATTCCTAGAAAAACACAAAATACCATAATGACTCAAGAAGAGATAGAAAATCTTAATAGACCTATAAAAAATAAATGAATTAAATAATCAATTAAAATCATTTCACAAATAAAATTCCAGGCCCAGATGTAATGAATTCCATCAAATATTCAAGGAAGAAACAGTACCGCTACTGAATGAATAATTCCAGAAAATAGAGGGGGAGAAAATACTACCCAGCTCATCTAATCAAGCCAGTGTTATTCTGATACCAAAGAATGCACAAAACTCATCAAATGGTATACATTTAATATGTGCATTTTTATTTATCAAATATACTTCAATAAAGCTGTTAAAAATAAATAAATAGATGCCATACTTGCCTCCAATGCCAAAAATAAGTAAATAAATAACTAAACAAAGGGAAAACGTTAAAGAACAGACCAATGCCCCCATGAACTTAGATGCAAAAATCAATACGATAATATTAGGAAAGGAAATTCAGCAACATATAATATAACTCATCACAATGACCAATGGGACTTTATCTCAGGAATGCAAAATTAGTATAACATTGGAAAATCAATAAATGTAATATACCATATTAACTGTAAAAAGGATAACAACTACATGATTATCTGAATAAGACACAAAAAGCATTTGACAAAAATCTGAAATCTCATGATAAAAATTCTCACCAAACTAATAATTGAAGAGTATTTCTTCAACCTGATAAAGGGCATCTACAAAAATCCTTCAGTTAACAACACATTTAAAAGGAAGGAATGAAAGAAGAAAGCAAGGGATGAAACAATGGATGAAGAAACAAATGAAATAAGAACCTGAAATCCCTTGCAACTATGATGTAAAGTCTTTTTGGCCTTGGTCTCTTCCCTCTTTCATGACATGAATTTTCATACCCTGAAAAAATTACAAGAACAAAATAGTAATTGTATTTTCATCATCTATAAGAAGCAGAGAGATGAGGGAGATATTTAGGGCCACCAACAGAGAAGTTCTTCTCAATTTTGATTATATCTAAATACCACCACAAAGATTTTGTGTTTCAAAAAATGGACAGAAATGAGTAATATTTGTTGTTTGTTTTATCATTATCAATCATTTGTTTACCCTAAAGTTTTCACTTAGTGAATACCATGTTTCAACCACCATGCTACTATGCTTAATGCTGGTGACACGAAAGTAAATTTAGTAATAGACTTCAAGTTTTGTCATTCACAAACAACTGGGAAAAGAAAGAAGGGAGAGAGGAAGAGAAGTGGAAAGAAGGGAGAGAAATACACAGGAATAAAAAGAAACACAAAAACCTGTTGACAACTTACTACTTTCCAGGCTGTATGCTCTGTATATTCACATGCTTTAATCAATTTAATTTGACTTGCTTAACCCCCACATTATCAATATATCTCCAATTTTAGATTTGAAGAAACAGGCTCACAGAGATTATGAAACAATCTGATTAATGATAGATGCCACCACTCTTTTCAAGAGAAGAGGCTGATTTTCCAGACACAAATGATATCCTGTAAACATAGTGCAAAGAGAAGAATTACCAAATATTTTATTTATTAATATAAATTATATGGATCAAAGTACTGTGAGAATACAGAGGACAAAGCCACTAACTGCATGGGGACACAGTAGAGGTTTGTCCTGTGGCCATTTAGAGAAGAATGCCCTGATCACCAGAAACAGAGAGAATCAATCTCAGTTCCTTTAGCCAAATAGTCATTCAACAAATCCTTATTCCATAGTTACTGGGTACAGGTACTTATTATATTACGTACTGAGAAGAGAGTAGTGGAAAGGACATACACAATTCTTGATCTCATGGAGTTTGAAGCTTTTAGTCTGTAACTATGATATCTTCAACAAAAGGGAAAAAAAGAAAAGAAAAAGATGTGTAAGATACTGTTGGAGTATGGGCCCTAACCCAATTTAAGGGGGTGAGGAAAATGTTTTAACAGAAAGAAGCAAAGCCTTACCCAATCTTAAGGACTAATAAGAATTAGTTAAATTTTGAGAGAACTTTGGGGGTTGATCAAGAAGGATATTCCAGGCCAAGGGAGGGCAAGTGAAAAGTAAAAGAAATGATAGAGAGCTAAATGTAATACATATTTGAATAAAACCCATATTGACTATAATATACTTTTACAAATATAAATATTTAAATCATAATACTCCACAATAATGTATGCCATATTGTGTGGTAGTTACTTTAGTCATTCATTCTTAATACCACTCTTTGAAGAAGATGTACTATATTAGTATTTGTAATGCTGAGAAATTCCAATTATCTTTAGCATTATCCAGTGCTCAGTATTATACATGATGAAGCTTTCTTATATATCAAGAGAAAAAATAATCAACAGGTTGGGTAAAGACAGAGAGGTAATTTAATGGGGATAAATTTAAATTATAATTTGTTTCTTCTACCAAAATTAAGTCATCACTGGAGACTTGATTATTTTTAACTGATATTTATTATTTACTGGAAATTATCCAGTACTGGGAGCCAGGACATCTAGATTCTCATTCCTGACTTTGCCATTTAACTCAACCTCTTGGTACTTTGATTTTGTTGCTGTTGTTGTTTTGTTTTTGATCTGTTTAATCTGTATCTGTTTTAAGTACTTCAAAAAGGTTATTTTGTGTAAAATACAATGTTCTATTTGTGCCTGCATTTTCCTAGTTTGGACTTTCATTATCCAAAAGTTGGATAACTGCAGTGGCCTTCGATATTCTTAAGTCGCATATTCTTTAATGGATTCAAACTATGGCGTTACAACAACTAAGTATTCATCTATCAACTTATTTAATATTTCTAAATCCTACAACAGACTCCTGCTGCCTGTAGAGTTATGCTTACACAACTCTGTCTATATTTAATAAAGTTTGTCTCTTCATATCCAACAAACCACTGTTACCACATAACAGGAAGTCTCTGCATTAGCCAGAGTGTTCCATCACACACTGAGAACATATCATCAGCATGATGGCTCTCACAAGGACTTCAGTTTACCTTCTTTGTCCTCCTCATCTATAGAAACTCTACCCATTGTTCAATATCCAACTCCAGTCAACCTTCTGCCAACCTTCTTGACAGTTCATTGAAACTACTGCAATCCATATTAATCTGTACTTTCTCTGAAGGAAAAGAATGCTGATTAACTAATACATTTTGTTAAGTTAGTTTAAATACCGAGTTCCAGTAATTCCCTGTGCTAAACCCCAGTAAATTTTAAGCTCCTTAAGGGCAGAGTCATGTCATGTTTTCTTCTAAATCATTTACAACTGCAAGTGCTGACCACATATAAAATCAATAAAATGTGAGAGAATTATATTAGGGAAAATTGTTTTATGTTACAGTAAGTTAGAAGACATGATACGATGACCATCCCTCCAGAACAGGTCACATCATTTCTGTAGGCCCACAGGAAACAGAAGTGAATAATTTTCAATGGCTAAAAGCATTGCCCTAATCCCCTGTGCTATTACTCTTCACAGGAAACTAATATAATTTGCAGGCTTTGTGAATTTAAAAAAAAATGTACAATCTTTGGTCAAGAACAATAAAAGACATTTTATAATACCTATTTTCTCAAGTAGACCATCCATAAAAAAAAAAAAGTGGAGAGGGGAGCTTCAAGATGGCAGAAGAGTAAGACGCGGAGATCACCTTCCTCCCCACAAATACATCAAAAATATATCTACATGTGGAACAACTCCTACAGAACACCTACTGAACGCTGGCAGAAGACCTCAGACCTCCCCAAAGGCAAGAAACTCCCCACGTACCTGGGTAGGGCAAAAGAAAACAGAAGAAACAGAGACAAAAGAATAGGGATGGGACCTGCACCAGTGGGAGGGAGCTGTGAAGGAGGAAAGGTTTCCACACACCAGGAAGGCCCTTCGCGGGCGGAGACTGTAGGTGGTGGAGGGAGGAAGAAGCTTCGGAGCCAAGGAGAAGAGCGCAGCAACAGGGGTGCGGAGGGCAAAGTGGAGAGATTCCCGCACAGAGGATCGGTGCCGAGCAGCACTCACCAGCCCAAGAGGCTTGTCTGCTCACCCACCAGGACGGGTGGGGGCTGTGAGCTGAGGCTCCAGCTTCTGTCGGATCCCAGGGAGAGGACTGGGGTTGGCTGCGTGGACACAACCTGAAGGGGGCTAGTGCGCCACAGCTAGCTGGGAGGGAGTCCAGGAAAATGTCTGGAGCTGCCGAAGAGACAAGAGACTTTTTCTTCCCTCTTCGTTTCCTGGTGCGTGAGGACAGGGGATTAAGACCACCGCTTAAAGGAGCTCCAGAGATGGGTGCGAGCCACGGCTATCTGTGCGGACCCCAGAGACGGGCATGAGATGCTAAGGCTGCTGCTGCCACCACCAAGAAGCCTGTGTGCAAGCACAGGTCACTGTCCACACCTCCTCTCCAGGGAGCCTGTGCAGCCCACCACTGCCAGGGTCCCGTGATAAAGGGACAACTTCTCCGGGAGAACACAGGGCACGCCTCAGGCTGGTGCAATGTCACGCCGGCCTCTGCCACCGCAGGCTCGCCCCGCATCCGTACCCCTCCCTCCCCCCGGCCTGAGTGAGCCAGAGCCCCCGAATCAGCTGCTCCTTTAACCCCGTCCTGTCTGGGCGAAGAAGAGATGCCCTCACGCGACCTACATGCAGAGGCGGGTCCAAATCCAAAGCTGAACCCCGGGAGCTGTGAAAACGAAGAGAAAGGGAAATCTCCCCCAGCAGCTTCAGGAGCAGCAGATTAAATCTCCACAATTAACTTGATGTACACTGCATATGTGGAATTCCTGAATAGACAACGAATCATGCCAAATTGAGGAGGTGGACTTTGGGAGCAATGATACATTTTTTTTCCCCCCTTTTTCCCTTTTTGTGAATGCGTATGTGTATGCTTCTGTGTGTGATTTTGTCTATATAGCTTTGCTTTTACCATTGGTCCTAGGGTTCTGTCTGTCCTTTTTTTAATACTTAAAAATTTTTTTTTTCTTAATAATTATTTTTTATTTTAATAACTTTTTAATTTAATTTAATTTAATTTTATCTTCTTCTTTCTTTCTTTCGTTTTTTCCTCCCTTTTATTCTGACCTGTATGGAGGACAGGCTCTCGGTGCTCCAGCCAGGCATCAGGGCTGTGCCACTGAGGTGGGAGAGCCAAGTTGAGGACACTGGTCCACAAGAGACACCCCAGCTCCACGTAATATCAAACAGCAAAAATCTCCCAGAGATCTCCATCTCAACACCAAGACCCAGCTCCACTCAATGACCAGCTAGCTACAGTGCTGGGCACCCTATGCCAAACAACTAACAAGGCAAGAACATAGCCCCACTCTTTAGCAGAGAGGCTGCCTAAACCGATAGTAAGGCCACAGACACCCAAAAACACACCACCAGACGTGGACCTGCCCACCAGAAAGACAAGATCCAGCCTCATCCACCAGAACACAGGCACTAGTCCCCTTCACCAGGAAACCTACACAACCCGCTGAACGAACCATAGCCACTGGGGACAGACACCAAAAACAATGGGAACTATGAACCTGCAACCTGTGAAAAGGAGACCCCAAACACAGTAAGTTAAGAAAATGAGAAGACAGAAACACACAGCAGATGAAGGAGCAAGGAAAAAACCCACCAGACCTAACAAATGAAGAGGAAATAGGCAGTCTACCTGAAAAAGAAATCAGAATAATGATAGCAAAGATGATCCAAAATCTTGGAAATAGAATGGAGAAAATACAAGAAACGTTTAACAAGGACCTAGAAGAACTAAAGAGCAAACAAACAGTGATGAACAACACAATAAATGAAATTTACAATTCTCTAGAAGGGATCAATAGCAGAATAACTGAGGCAGAAGAACGGATAAGTGACCTGGAAGATAAAATAGTGGAAATAACTACTGCAGAGCAGAATAAAGAAAAAAGAATGAAAAGAATTGAGGACAGTCTCAGAGACCTCTGGGACAACATTCAATGGACCAACACTCACATTATAGGGGTCCCAGAAGAAGAAGAGAAAAAGGAAGGGACCGAGAAGATATTTGAAGAGACTACAGTTGTAAACTTCCCTAATTTGGGAAAGGAAATACTTAATCAAGTCCAGGAATCACAGAGAGTCCCATCCAGGATAAATCCAAGGAGAAACACGTCAAGACACATATTAATCAAACTATCAAAAATTAAATACAAATAACAAATATTAAAAGCAGCAAGGAAAAAACAAGAAATAACACATAACGGAATCCGCATAAGGTTAACAGCTGACGTTTCAGCAGAAACTCTCCAAGCCAGAAGGGAGTGGCAGGACACATTCAAAGTGATGAAGGAGAAAAACCTACAACAAAGATTACTCTACCCAGCAGGACCTCATTCAGATTTGATAGAGAAATTAAAATCTTTACAGACAAGCAAAAGCTAAGAGAATTCAGCACCACAAAACCAGCTGTACAACAAATGCTAAAGGAACTTCTCTAGGCAGGAAAGACAAGAGAAGGAAAAGACCTACAATGATAAGCCCAAAACAATTTAAAAAATGGTAATAGTAACATACATATCGATAATTACCTTAAATGTAAATGGATTAAAAGCTCCAACCAAAAGACATAGATTGGCTGAATGGATACAAAAACAAGACCCATATATATGGTGTCTACAAGAGACCCACTTCAGACCTAGGGACACATACAGCAGACTGAAAGTGAGGGGATGGAAAAAGATATTCCATGCAAATGGAAATCAATAAAAGCTGGAGTAGCAATTCTCATGTCAGACAAAATGGACTTTAAAACACAGACTATTACAAGAGACAAAGAAGGACACTACATGATGATCAAGGGATCAATCCAAGAAGAACATATAACAATTGTAAATATTTATGGACCCAACATAGTAGCACCTCAATACATAAGACAAACACGAACAGCCATAAAAGGGGAAATCGACAGTAACACAATCATAGTAGGGGACTTGAACACCCCACTTTCACCAATGGACTGATCATCCAAAAGGAAAATAAATAAGGAAACACAAGCTTTAAATGATACATTAAACAAGATGGACTTAATTGATATTTATAGGACATTCCATCCAAAAACAACAGAATACACATTCTTCTCAAGTGCTCATGGAACATTCTCCAGGACAGATCATATCTTGGGTCACAAATCAAGCCTTGGTAAATTTAAGAAAATGGAAATCGTATCAAGTATCTTTTCCGACCACAACGCGATGAGACTTGACATCAATTACAGGAAAAAACCTGTAAGAAATACAAACACATGGAGGCTAAATAACACTCTACTTTAATAAACAAGAGATCACTGAAGAAATTAAAGAGGAAATCAAAAAATACCTAGAAACAAATGACAATGAAAACACAATGACCCAAAACCTATGGGAAGCAACAAAAGCAGTTCTAACAGGGAAGTTTATAGCAATACAAGCCTACCTCAAGAAACAAGAAACATCTCAAATAAACAACCTAACTTTAAACCTAAAGCAATTAGAGAAAGAAGAACAAAAAAACCCTGAAGTTAGGAGAAGGAAAGAAATCATAAAGATCAGATCAGAAATAAATGAAAAAGAAATGAAGGAAACGTTAGCAAAGATCAATAAAACTAAAAGCTGGTTCTTTGAGAAGATAAAAAAAATTGATAAACCATTAGCAGACTTATCAAGAAAATAACGGAGAAGACTCAAATCAATAGAATTAGAAATGAAAAAGGAGAAGTAACAACTGACACTGCAGAAATACAAAGGATCATGAGAGATTACTACAGGCAACTATATGCCAATAAAATGGACAACCTGGAAGAAATGGACAAATTCTCAGAAATGCGCAACCTTCTGAGACTGAACTAGGAAGAAATAGATACTATGAACAGACCAATCACAAGCACTGAAATTGAAACTGTGATTAAAAATCTTCCAACAAACAAAAGCCCAGGACCAGACGGCTTCACAGGCGAATTCTATCAAACATTTAGAGAAGAGATAACACCTATCCTTCTCAAACTCTTCCAAAATATAGCAGAGGGAGGAACACTTCCAAACTCATTCTATGAGGCCAACATCACTCTGATACCAAAACCAGACAAAGATGTCACAAAGAAAGAAAACTACAGTCTAATATCACTGATGAACACAGACGCAAAAATCCTCCACAAAATACTAGCAAACAGAATCCAACAGCATATTAAAAGGATCATACACTATGATCAAGAGGGGTTTATCCCAGGAATGCAAGGATTCTTCAATATATGCAAATCAATCAACGTGATACACCATATTAACAAATTGAAGGAGAGAAACCATATGATCATCTCAATAGATGCAGAGAAAGCTTTTGACAAAATTCAACACCCATTTATGAAAAAACCATCCAGAAAGAAGGCATAGAGGGAACTTTCTTCAACATAATAAAGGCCATATATGACAAACCCACAGCCAACATCATCCTCAATGGTGAAAAACTGAAACCATTTCCACTAAGATCAGGAACAAGACAAAGTTGCCCACTCTCACCACTATTATTCAACATAGTTTTGGAAGTTTTAGCCACAGCAATCAGAGAAGAAAAAGAAATAAATGGAATCCAGATTGGAAAAGAAGAAGTAAAGTTGTCACTGTTTGCAGATGACATGATACTATACATAGAGAATCCTAAAGATGCTACCAGAAAACTACTAGAGCTAATCCATGAATTTGGTAAAGTAACAAGATACAACATTAATGCACAAAAATCTCTTGCATTCCTATACACTAATGATGAAAAATCTGAACGTGAAATTAAGAAAACACTCCCATTTACCATTGCAACAAAAAGAATAAAATATCTAGGAATAAACCTACCTAGGGAGACAAAAGACCTGTATGCAGAAAATTATAAGACACTGATGAAAGAAATTAAAGATAATACAAATAGATGGAGAGATATAGCATGTTCTTGGATTGGAAGAATCAACATTGTGAAAATGACTCTACTACCCAAAGCAATCTACAGATTCAATGCAATCCCTATCAAACTACCACTGGCATTTTTCACAGAACTAGAACAAAAAATTTCACAATTTGTATGGAAACACAAAAGACCCCGAATAGCCAAAGCAATCTTGAGAAAGAAAAACGGAGCTGGAGGAATCAAGCTCCCTGACTTCAGACTGTACTACAAAGATACAGTAATCAAGACAGTATGGTACTGGCATAGAAACAGAAATATAGATCAATGGAACAAGATAGAAAGTCCAGAGATAAACCCATGCACATATGGTCACCTAATCTTTGATAAAGGAGGCAAGAATATACAGTGGAGAAAAGACAGCCTCTTCAATAAGTGGTGTTGGGAAAACTGGACAGCTACATGTAAAAAAATGAAATTAGAACACTCCCTAACACCATACACAAAAATAAACTCAAAATGGATTAAAGACCTAAATGCAATGCCAGACACCATCAAACTCTTAGAGGAAAACATAGGCAGAACACTGTATGACATAACTCACAGCAAGATACTTTTTGACCCACCTCCTAGAGAAATGGAAATAAAAACAAAAATAAACAAATGGGACCTAATGAAACTTAAAAGCTTTTGCACAGCAAAGGAAACCATAAACAAGACGAAAAGACAACCCTCAGAATGGGAGAAATATTTGCAAATGAAGCAACTGACAAAGGATTAATCTCCAAAATTTACAAGCAGCTCATGCAGCTCAATATTAAAAAAAAAACAACCCAATCCAAAATTGGGAAGAAGACCTAAAACCTAAATAGACATTTCTCCAAAGAAGATATACAGATTGCCAACAGACATATGAAAGAATGCTCCACATCATTAATCATCAGAGAAATGCAAATCAAAACTACAATGAGATATCATCTCACACCAGTCAGAATGGCCATCATCAAAAAATCTACAAACAATAAATGCTGGCGAGGGTGTGGAGAAAAGGGAACCCTCTTGCACTGTTGGTGGGAATGTAAATTGATATAGCCACTATGGAGAACAGTATAGACGTTCCTTAAAAAACTAAAAATAGAACTACCATACGACCCAGCAATCCCACTACTGGGCATATACCCTGAGAAAACCATAATTCAAAAAGAGTCATGTACCAAAATGTTCATTGCAGCTCTATTTACAATAGCCAGGACATGGAAGCAACCTAAGTGTCCATCATAAGATGAATGGATGAAGAAGATGTGGCACATATATACAATGGAATGTTACTCAGCCATAAAAAGGAACGAAACTGAGGTATTTGTAGTGAGGTGGATGGACTTATAAACTGTCATACAGAGTGAAGTAAGTCAGAAAGAGAAAAACAAATACTGTATGCTAACACATATATATGGAATCTAAAAAAAAAAAAAAAATGGTCATGATGAACCTAGGGTCAAGATGGGAATAAAGATGCAGACCTACTAGAGAATGGACTCGAGGATACGGGGAGGGGGAAGGGTAAGCTGGGATAAAGTGAGAGAGTGACATGGACATATATACACTACCAAACGTAAAATAGATAGCTAGTGGGAAGTAGCCGCATAGCACAGGGAGATCAGCTTGGTGCTTTGTGACCACCTAGAGGGGTGGGATAGGAAGGGTGGGAGGGAGGGAGATGCAAGAGGGAAGAGATATGGGGACATATGTATATGTATAACTGATTCACTTTGTTATAAAGCAGAAACTAACACACCATTGTAAAGCAATTATACGCCAATAAAGATGTTTAAAAAAAAAAAAAAGGTGGAAAAATTTTTACATATTTGCCCTTCATGGCAAGCTCAAGTTTTTCAAACTAGCAGTGGCATAAATGCTGTTTCCCTTTTTATGAACAGCAGTATGCTACAGCACTGTCTGTGACAGGAGCATCTTAATTCAGACTCTTCCTTGACATAGAAAATAAAAGAATTTTGCTCTTGCTGTGGTCTGATTTCAGGTGTTTAATGAAACACTCTAAACTCACTCTTAAAATGTTTTAAATGTTGACACCAAAAAGAATGTGAATAAATGTGCAATTTAATCACCAATTAATGTTAGTAATTATTAAATTTTGATAAAATCTGAGTCGACAAACCAAAACTAGTAGAAATTTCAATATGCATATACTGAAATTCTAATTTAATGAAGTTTATTCTTAATGTTCTACAGTTGGTTTTACCTATTAATATATTAACTTAATCTTTCCAAGGAAACTTAGGTAAGCATTATTATTCTTATTTTTAGATTATTATCTGAAATTTGGATTTGATATGAAACTTGTCCAAAATCACGATATTAGAAAGAAGCAAGATTCAAATCCAGGTCATCTATCCCAAGAATATTCTTTTCATTATACTAGTTAACAAACTATATGTAGTTATTACTATTAGCAAAATGATATTATTTTAATATACTTACTATAAATTGATAATCTCCAATGCCATATTAATCTTAACAATAACACACTTCTTAAACTTACTGAATCTGGAATATTACCTTTAAAACTAGTGAAAGCTAGGAAGAATTTTTTCTTCTCTGACAGTCTAGATTTTCATTAAAATCTTGTCCCCAAAATGTACTGCTCACAAAATACTTCAACATTTTCCAGACACACATATATTTGATATTTTTATTGTGGGATTTCTTTTCCTTTACAGTGGCAGAAGTTTAGTAAGTATTCCCATAGCTCACCAATATATAATCTGAAAATATCAGAAGTTTGCCAGAGGAAGTATTTGAAGGATTTTTAGGGTCTCTAGCATTTTTTAAAATCTGATTACAAAACATAAATGGGTTTCTTTATTTCAGAAATTGAAAAACTGAGTGACTCATGTATAGACTAGCTAGGAGAACAGATGTGATTTGTTTCATCAAGGAACTGAAATCCCACTCTTCTATGATTAATGTTCAGTTGTCTTCTTAGCGTTCTTGGGCTATTTTTTACATTAAAATTGTTATGATTTTAGAACTGAGTTCACAACATTTGTAGAGTTGATTCCTCCAACTTTGACAATTATAAAGTTCAAACCACTAAATCTAATGCATTTTTTTGTACTTGCATGTTCCACAAAAACACTCAACACTCAGTCATGTCCTTACCTCTTATGAGAATCAGTAGATGCACAAATGCTACATTGGGAACTTCAGATTCATTGGCACAAAGTTTCATATCAAGATTTACATAAAAGATTAGAACACTTTGAATAAAACTATTTTACGAGTCTGGGTGCAAAAATAAGTAAGATGAGCAAAACTAAGGTGATTCTCTTTCGAAGGAGGGTATGGTAGGAAGAAGAACAGCTAAATAAGTGTGGTAGGTTGAGTGATGACCACACTGTCTCTCCAAAAAAAAAAAAGTGTCCCCTGGAAAATGTGCACATGATCTTATTTGGAAAAAGAAACTTTGCTGATGTAATTAAATTAATGACCTCAATATGAGGTCATTCTGGATTCAGGCGGGCCCAAGAGGGACTGATAAACATCCTTCCAAGAGAAGAGGAGAGATAAACATAGAGGAAAAGACCAGGTGAAGGAGGAAGCAGAGATTATAGAGTTATGTGACCACAGGCCAAGGAATCACTGGAGCCTCCTGAAAAGGAAGAGGCAAGGAAACATTTCACCCATGACCCTTCTAACACCTTAATTTTGGATTGATGACCTCCAGAAATTTGAAAGAATAAATATCTGATGTTTTAATCCCCAAATTTGGGGCAGTTTGTTAGGGTAGCCACAAGAAATTAATACAGAAGTAATAGATTATTTAAATTATTACTTACAAATTTATGGTGTTTTATATTCACTTTTGACTTAGTGCATTTGGTAGACTAGGTAACCGCAAAACATGCGTTATAAGAGAAAAAAGAACTATTTAATCCGATAATTGAGGTGCTAAAATAACCTTAATATTAGAATTTTCTAGGTTTTTCCCTAATGCATATTCATTAATATAGAGAGAATAAAATTTCCTCTCGGCAATTGGAAATCTAAACTATGTCAAGAGTTAGGATAATTAAGTCTATAGGTCTAGAAATAGATTATGTTGCATATATACATATATATATATATATACACACACACACAGATATATAAATATGAGATTCTTTTATGTTGAGGGGTAGGAGGCAGCCTCACTTCAGTAGTGGTTATACCAATGTGAGTGAAATGCTTACTCTTTGTTTACTTACAGTGGTGCACAATAATTCTTACACTCAAATGCACATTATAGTAACATAACTGTTTAATATCATTTAAAAAGGTAAAATTCTTACATAAGTATTTGTTCAGTGTCATCGCATACTATTCCTATAGAACAATTTCATTTCAAGGATAGTTGCCTATTCACAACTTAAAGTCACCTAGACCATGAAGAGACAACTGCACTCCCATGTTCATGACATTATTCACAATAGTCAAGATATGGAAACAACCTAAGTGTCCACTGATGAATAAATGCATAAAGAAATTGATATACATATCACTAATGTCAGCCTTAAAAAAGAGAGATCCTACCTGGAGGACATATGCTAAGTAAGATAAGCCAGATACAGAAAGAAAAAAACTACATAATCTCACTTATATGTAGAACCTAAAAATACTGGTCAAAGGATACAAAGTTGTAGTTATGTAGGATGAATGATTCTATAGATCTAATATACAGCATGCTGACTATAGTTAATACTGTACTGACTACTAGAAATTTGCTAAGAGAGTAGATTTCAGATATTCTTATTACATGTACACAAAAATGATAAACATGTTAGATAGTATGTTAATTAGTTTCACTGTAGTAATCACTTCAATGTGTATACATATATCAAATTATCATGTTGCACACCTAAATATATACAAATGTTATTTAAAAATAAAATTTTTAGAAATCAAAAATCAAACAGCAGAAATATTTCATGAGGCCAAATTCTTAAAAGATTCAGACTCAAATGCTCTAATACTATATTAGTACTAAAAGGAAAGAGCTAATTTTTTTTTTTTTTTCAGTTTGTTGATCTAATTTCAGGGAAGAACTGCTTCAAGTAGGAAGTATGCTGAAATAAATCATCTGAGATTATCATCTGGAACTTTGGATTCTAATAATTGAACATACAGACATTGTTCAAAGAAAGTTTTTATTTCATCTGAAATAAAATTCATATTGAAATATTTTATCCATAAAAAGAGCACTTTAACAGAAGGTGTTATTAGAAAATCTAACACTTTTATTCTTCTTGTCTAAAAGTAAGCAACACACGAAATGCCAACAAAGACAGAAAATGGTTCTATAACAAGTCTTGAAGGTATTCTATTTTCTCAAGTCCACATGATCTCATTCTAACCTGCAAGACAGTTCAGAGACAAGACATAGGGAATAGCTATGTGGGCAGCACATTAAAGCTACCTCATAACAGACAAAATGAGAAATATTGTTTTCAATGCCTACTTCCACATCTCCCAGAGGGTTCTATTCATCATCCCTCACTACTCATACTCATGTGAGAAACAAGTATTTTTAATATAATGACCATCATAATACAAATTTTATTCATGTCAATAAGTGATAATTCTGCTATACTGTCTCTGATCTCATATAATCCTCAAAACAACCAACAAGCTGATATTATTATTGCTTCTTCACAGATGAGGAAGTTGAGGCACAAATTTAGTGATCTGCCTAAGGTCACACCAGTTAACAAAAGAAAAAAACCAGGATTTGAACCTTGCTATCCAAGGTCTGTGCTTTTAATAATCTCACAATTCTGCTTGAGGAAGTAACGTGCAATTAAGGACTAACTACCAATCCCCTGTAAGTATTACACTTTATTTAGTAATCTACTTCTCTACTCACTGGCATTCAATAATCCACAAACATCAAAAGTGATGAACATTTTTAAATAAAACTGTAAAAACCTAGTTTGGCCTCAACCATGAATTATCAGGTGAAGGGAACATATATGAAAATAGATAAGAAACTTTTGGATCTGATGATCGACACAAACATTAGTTATTATTGCACAAATAATAAGGAGTATTTATATTTTTAAGACAGCAAAATATTACACTTGACAACAATATATGTTTTTGAAAGACTTTTAACTACGCAAACTAAATGTCGAATTATTTCTGTGAACACTCCTTTTTATGTACATATTGTTTTATTTTATTTACATGTTTTTGAAAACAGCATACAAACAGATGGTTGATTTTGAAAGTTTTACCTCATTCAATAAATGTATCTCTGTCCAGATGGACACTAAGTTTCAGTGCCAATATTGTACCTTCACCACATGGGCAAGAAGATCTAAGGCAGGGGACACTATGTTCAGCTTTGTACTTTAACGTAAAAAATGTTTGATTAATTGTCATCTGTCATTATTTTTGTGGTTAGGGGGTCATGAAGAAATAGACCATTTCAGTAAAATATCAAAACACTCTCTTCAAGATATATAGCTATATATGAATTAGTGAAATCTTTTGTTAATACATTATAAATTTCAACTTGACTATTTTTAGTCATATTAATTGAGGTATAATACACTTAGAGTAAAAAATCATCTTTTTCAGAGATATAATTCTATGAGTTTTGACAAAGTTATACAGTCATGTACCCATGATACAGAACATTTCCATCATGCAAAAGTTTGTTCATGCTGTTCGTTAATATGATGAATTGCATTGATTTTCGAATGTTATACTAGCCTTGCTTTTACGAGCTAAATCTCATCTGATGTTGAGTTATTATACTATTATATAATGCAATTTGGATTTAATTTACTGAAATTTTGTTTAGAATTCCTGCATCTATGTTCATGAGAGATACTGGTCTATAGTATTTTTTTTCCTTGAAATATCAGTCTGATTTCAGGATCAGCCTGACCTCATAGAATAAGTTGAAGAATGTCCTATACTTTTCAGTTTTGAGGAATAGTTTGTGTAGAAATGGGATTTTTTTCCTTAAAAGTTTAGTAGTGTTCACCAGTGAAGGCATTGTGGAAAGGTTCTTAGTTATATGTACAACTTCTTTAAGAGAAAAAGGACTATTTAGGTTATCTATTTTTTCTTGAGTTACCTTTGATAAATTGTTTCTTTCCAGGAATTTAGCTATTTCATTAAAGTTGTCCAATTTATTGGTATGACTGACACTGAACAATTGCTTTTAAAAGAAGTTTGAAGGTTAAAAACAAAACAAGACCAAATCGAAAGAAAACAAAAATAAGAATTCACACTTATGGTAAGCTTTTCATTTGAAAGAAAATATCACTATTATTTTAGGCAGTTGTCTCTCCTTTTCTATGACTCGCATTCTGTTTATAATTCTCCTGTTGAAAATCTAGTTTTTCTGAAAGTCAAAATCTGTGCAGGCCAAGTCATCTGTTATACACAACAACTAATCACTATCCAGTATTATCCAGGAACCCAGAGGTCTCAAAATTAAATTCACCAAAGAGTTCCAACACAGTTTAAACAACAACATATTTCTAAAATGTTTTGCACACAAAATAACATCCATGAATACGTATATGTGCATGTATTTTCCCTAAGACTTGGGTAATCTTCATAATCATTTTTTCTTTACTATAATATGATGCCAATTATGGACAATGAAGCAGTGTGCTAAACTAAGCCAGTATGCTGTTATGTTTTTAAATGTTTTCATGGTTTTAAAACCTTCCTACCTCTTCTTCTATTAAGCTATTATTACTAATGCTGATTAACTGTTATATGTTAGGAATAAGATAGATAACCAATTTTATAGGAATCTGTAAAATGTATATCTGGCTATAGGCTTTGATGATTGATTCGTAAACAAAGTACCTGGACTTTTTATATGAAATTTAAGCATTCTGTTTTAGCTTCTTAAAGGCTACCCAAAATATCTCCACGAATTTCTAAATTCTTCTCTTTGTTATGAGAAGTTGATTGTACTGAAAGTCTTTTGGATAAATAAGATGTTAAAGCATTCTTAAAGCCCCCAAATGGATTACACAAATACCTCCTAGAGATTTCAGGAATAATCAAGGGATAATCAAGTTTGGAATACCAATAAATCATTACTAATCTACAAAATCTGAGTTCAAGCGCTTCCCAAATTGTATAATTTACTATATTCTAAAACTTCACAGTAAATCTCTAACATAAACAGACATTAAATTAGAAATATACACAAACTAGCATTAAAAAATCAAAATTCCATCATTTATAGCATGTCAGTTTTCCTTCAGTTCCCTTAAAAGGGTAGCTGAAAAAAAGAATTTGTATATATTTCACTAGAGTTTGAGAAGCACCAACATTTTATTTACCAAGAAATATCACAACTCCCCTGGGCTTGAGACACAGGATAACTAAAAGCCTGGGAGCTAATCATAGGATTATAAAATGCTTCCCTTCCCTCAAATTGTACCACTACATCAATAGAGAGCTGGTACTTCTTTCTACTCAATGTTTCCATACACCTAAAACTTCTCTTAAAAAATAAAGTAGGTATATTAATTTTATAAAAAAAAAAAAAAACTCCCTGTGCTTTAATAGAAAAATGATTGGGAAGGCAGAAGGAGGATCTACAAGAAAAGTACAGTTATGAACATACCTAATATACATATAAACATTAACATAATATTCAAAGACAGGGCTATATGTGACAACACATATTAAATACTTTATATTAACACTCTTTCTGAAATATAAACATAATGGTAAACTTTAAACTTGTCAGGGGATTAAAGTAACTTGTCCATGTTCACCCAGATATTAAGTGGCAAAGTTGGGAATTAATTTAAAGTTTGTCTGGCTTGAAAATCCAGTTTTTTGCAATAGTTTCCCAGATTTCAAAGAGAATCTTAATATCTAAAGCTTCTTGATATCTAAAGCTTTACTCTTAATATCTGAAGCATTTTCAGATATTTCCAGTTCAAATTATCACCAAGGATACTCCCAAACTAATACATGCTCAGGTATCTGCAAATAACATGCTCATTTTTTCTGGCTCCTATACATGCAGCCCAAGGGCTATCAAAGACATTACTTGTGTACTTTTAATGCATTTCATTGTCCATTAGCTGTAAAGAAAAAGGTACATGAAAATCATTTTTATTCTATTTTAATATAGAGTCTGGAACCGTAAGTTAAAATTAGGTTTGGTAATAATTTGAAGATATTTTGGATTGTTTTCTCTGTCTCCAGTCAATAAAATATATTTTTTTTTAATTCTAGAAATAATGAAAATATTGAATTTATTTGTGGTCTGTCCTTTGCTATTTTGCATGAGAAATGTTTTCATCAAAAAGCCAAGTAGTGTACAATTATAGAACTTCAATATAAATATTAAAACCAAAGATTAAGGCACTAGCCCCTCTCATCAACCTGTTTATTTTTATGCAGAATAACTTTACCCAGAGCTCCAGATGAATAAATACTATCAAAACACTTATACTTTAGCTAAAAAATGTAATTACAATACAACACACTTCTTCAAAAAGTCACTGCTATCTCCACATTTTTAAATTTCTCTCTTTACTGAGAGACAGGGGGCGAAAAAAGGACAGAATACAAACCAAAGAAGAATTCCCCTGATCCTCATTTTGGCACAAAAAAAGAACTCTTGCAATTTGGGGGGAATACTATATCCATTCGTTACTGAAAAATAAAATTGGTTCTTTAGGAAAAATGAGTTGTACTCAAAAGCTTGGCAATTCTATTTAACACAAAGAAAAACTATTAAACCAGCTTAGGTCTTCCCAAAAGAAACTGAGATAAATAGTGTGAGGTCTTAAACAGTTCTTTGTGGTACTGAAGGAAAAGAAAGAGGACACTTACTGGTCACAGAGAGAATAGGGCCTATTTGTTAGCAGCTGTAAATGAACTAAAATGATTACTGGGTAGTAAACATTCAACAGAAGCCACTGGAGTGTAAGATGTAGACTTCTGGAGAGATGTAGGATATCTGCCAATCGACAAAGTTTAAATCAGAAGAGCATTTGGTTCAGTCAAATGTTAGTTTACAGTATTAAGCTAAAATATTTATAAAACAAAAGCTAACTAGAATTTTGCAGTCCAGAAGGAAAGAAAATGCCATCCATTTTCTAGATGGTTCAAACTTTGAGAGTTGTAACTTGGCTTCTTAAAGGCCTCAAAAATATCTCCACTTATTTCTACATTATTCTCTTTATTTTGAGAAGTTGAGGGTACTAGATAAACTTTGGATGAAAAAGATGTTAAAGCATTTCAAAAGTCCCCTAATGTGTTAAACAAATATCTCCTAGAGACTTCATGAATAATGAAGCTATAATCACAATTTGGGACCTTCTTGTCTCTTTCAAAATAAAGGGCACTACTAAAATTTTAATTACAAAACACAACTGAGAACAAACAAAAACACGATTTTTTTAGAATCTATTCTCCTTGGGGCTTTATTTACATTTGCATAAAAGTAGGTTTTGGGAGAGTGAGAAGAGGGCAATAAAGGGTCTACCTATTTAAGTGTTTGAGTCCTACAATGTGAAGTGTTTCAGAGTGTTGGCCAATGAAAATCTGGTCCACTACCAAGGTCTCAAATGTCCTTTTACTCCTTATTTATACACACACATGCATGCACACACACATATACATGTGCACACAAACACATACTGATGCTTCAGAATCTGTTTGGAGTCTGTACCTAAGGACCTTGTTCTACTACATTTTTTACAGACATTTATTATGGTTATCAAATGTGTTAGGCAAAAATACTATGTAAAATTAGTTATATTGCTAATTTCCTTAAGCTGTAGACTAAGAATTTATGTCTATCTTATCAAGTCAAGCACTTCTTTCTTCTGATCATTATATTAAAATATAAAGAGAATTGGCAAGACTTGCCCCAATCAACCTGACTGATTTTGCTCAAGTCAAATTTCCTAAGACTGTTTAATCTCCCCCAATAAAAAGGGAATGTATGTTTGGCAAATGAATGTCATATTAACCCTTTCTAGAATCCCTCATTTTTCAGTCCTTTCCATTGGTCTCTAGATTTAGGCCCCTAATTTTCAGGTGGAAACTCTGCTCTCAGGCAGTCAGCAGTGAGCATTGGCTAGAAGCAAGATCTTAGTTCCCTGTCCAGGAATCAAATCTGGGACGTCTGGGTAAAAACCAGGAATCCTAACCATTAGCCCACCAGGGGCTAGTGGCTAGAAGCAGGGCCCTGGCTCTTATCTTCTTTGAAAAAAAAAATTTACAAAGAGACTGAGACTGTAAAACAGGCACAGAGTTTATCAGAAGCACAGCACATGTGGGAGAGCTGTTTATTTAAGACAGAAGCAGTTTATTTAAGACAGAAGCAGCACAGAGCTACACACCCAGAGAAGGGTGTGGGCATCCTCACTAATAAGGAGCGTGCCAAAGGGGTGGTTTAAATCACTTAAATGAGGGCGTTTTTTCTGGGTCTTTGTTTTCCTCTGGCTATGTTTTCCTCTGGCCAATCATCTTGCTTTCTTTACCATATCATATCTGACCCAGGGCCCTCCCCAATATGCACGCACATCTTTTAGCTAAGATGGATTCCAGCATGAGGGTCTCTGGGAGATTGACAGCACATATTATGAAATAGTGCCCCATCCCTTTTTTGACCCCCAAGGAGCCTTTCTGCACATGTGCAGTGGGGGAGGTCTCCCTGACCTCAAAAATGATAAATATGGTCATCTTATCTTTTTACTCTAGCAGAGCTCAACTCCTCTCTGCTCCCACCATTAACTTTTTCCTTGAAATGTCAGGGGGAGACAAGCTCCAATTTACTCAGCTTGACAAACTCCAGCTGCTCATCTCAGTGGCCCTTCTACCTCCTACCTCAACTCCAGCTCTCTTTTGGAAGCTCAGTCTCTCCCAATGGGCATGGGAACAGTAACCTTGAAAACACTCTCATTTTATTTTGTTTTAATTCTTTCAGCTGTATTTTTTTTTTTTTTTGAGAGAGAGAGATAGGTGGAGGAATCTAAGTGTCTATGACTGTGAACCACAAATCTCCATTGGCCAAATTCTTATTTATAGAAATTCAATGGACTGCTTGGCATAATCCTCTTTTTAAGCAAGATTTCACATAACTAAAACTAAATAGTGTATGTTGCCTTCTAACAGATTATTGCAATTTAAAACCCATTTCAATTCTTGAAACCTCTACTCACTATCAAGTATCACTGAATTGAGCCACCCAAAATAATATTTTCTTTCAGTGATGCACACTTAAGTAAAAAAACTAAATGAACATCCTATTTTCTTATGCACTAATGTTCAAAATAATTATTTTTTTAAATATAGTATGGAACTAAAAACATTGGTATAAAAAATAATAGGTGAGTAAAACTATAACCTCTATAAATTTGGTCCAAAAACAAGAAACAATTATTACCAGTCACCTGCCTGGGAAAACAATTGGATAAGGTATAGAAGATAAACAAGTGTCAGGCAAATTTGAGTCTGAAAACCAACTCTATTATTAAAATCTTTGGGCTTTAGCAATGTTAATTCCTCACCTGGACCCTGTTTCCTTGGTTATAAAATGACCATAAAATCTACCTCTTGTGAGGGTCAAAGAAAATAGCAAACTGAGAACTAAAATCATACCAATAAACAACTAAGTCAAAAAATTAAATCAAATAATAGACATAAACATAATAGACACTGCTAGAAGTTGCCTTGCTGACAGAAAGGAAAGTATTTAATTAACTGCAGTAAATAAGAAGGAAAAAAAAAAAAAGAATGGTAGAGAAGAACTTAATGGAACACAAGTAGAGATGAACCAAAAGGGTATCTGTTGGGTCTGGGGGTGAAAATCCAACAAAAAACATTTAAAAATTATCCAATGCTGTAATGCAGAAAAATTTCCCTAACATGTAAGAAGAACTATAATTTTATTATGTTTTGAGAGCCTTATTAGCTTTTGACCTGAAATACTATTTTCATTTATGTATGGGAATTTTTAAATTGTTATTTGAGTTCTTAGGTACAATTTGGGATAACTGCCAGCCCCCCCACCCCCATATTTAAAGAACATATTTCTCATTTTATAATGAAAATTATTGCAAAAATTTTAACATAAAAATTCATGTTATTATTAGCACTTATCTGGTGAAGTATTCATTTTATTACGTGTCTCCTCACCTAGACTCTAAAAGCACATTAATTAGAAACAAAAGAAATAAGGAAAATAAAGATTTTGAATTATTTATTTATGCTCACACACACACACACACACACACACACGCTCACACACACAAATTTTAGGACAGTTTGTCAGCAAGGGATTTATAATTGCCCTGACTTATCCACAGTCTTTCTTGGAATATGCTGAAAGCCCAGAATGGGTTTTCTATAGTTGTCTACCCTATTAAACTGTTAGGTACCGGAGGAAAGATATATCATGCACTTTTGTATCCTGAGTATTTAGCACAATGCCTGTCCGAAGAGACTCTCATTAAATAGTAACTGAAAGAAAAAAGAAAAAAATTAAACCATGCATTAAAAACAAAGAAATAAAGAAGGAAAGAGGAATGAAGAGATTGGAATAAAAATGATACATTTTCTTAAAAAATGCTATTTTGAAAATATAAGGAAATATATGTCGAACTTTCTGCTCAGAATACAGCCATGAGTATACCTAGTACACCTATTTGTTCAACTCTTCAATTAAATCTCATCTGTTCAATTCATACTTACATTGAACACAACCTGTTTCTTGCAATGTGCTAGATGAGTAAATTTTTTTCCAAGAAAACAAAAAGCTCATGGAAGGATTTTTGTTTTTTAAGGAGTATTGCATATAACACACTTTACTTGCACATCTGAACACACAGTAAAATGAAACATTGCTAGGATTTTTCATGAACAAAACTGAAAGCATTAAAATTTTCATTTCCATTCCCAGATTCAGTGTTCACTATAATAGAATAAGTTATTTCACATTTCTCAGAGGTTAAAAAAAGACAAAAAACACAAACCTTTGCTTAAATTATTCAACAGTGAAGTAAGGGTGTAAGAAAGTGTAAAGGGATGAAAAAAAGAGGACGACAAAATAAAGAGAAGAATTCAGCTCACAGAGAAATTCTAGAATCAAAGATTTTTTGAATGAGCAGTCTTTTGTGATATGAAATATAAAAATACACCATATCAACTGGAGAAAAATTTAAATGTTTAAATACAAACTTATATTCATTTGCAACAATTTCTTCCTATAATCAACAATGTCAAGGATAGGTGATTGACGATGACACCTTCCTTTCTCATTTCTTCTTCCAAGTCCTACTCAGAAAGACACCTGCATTTGCATTTCTTTCCCAGGGTTAAATGTGAAGGACAGCAATATCTTTCCCAAAAACCTGTGTGCCACTCACCCCTCAAAGCTAAGTGGTTTGTGGGAAGTTTATAAATTCAGAGACCTTGTGGACCCATTTGCTCTTCACAAGTATTGTCTGCCATCTGTCAGCTGAAGAACATCTGTGGATCAGCTGTGGGATCAACAGGGAGTTTGTCTGTGAGCTGAAGTTCTCCAAAATAAAGAAAAGGTAATTTTCAGATTTACAATAGCAATCCTGATCTCGAAGAAGCCTTAGGGTAGGGAGGAGAAGAGGAGCAGAGAAAGGAATATAACAAGGAATAGATAAGCAGTATATATAAGAAAAATACCAAATAAAAAGTATGACGTAGTCAAAAGGAAGGAAGTCAGAGCAAACACAATAGAAAATTAGAAGAATGAAAAGGTATAGAAAGAGCAACACAGAATGAGGGAAATGTAGGCAGCAAGCCAAGTTGTTTTTTTTTTTTTTTTAATTCCCGAATGATAGCCATCAGTGTGTTTTTGAATAGAGGCAGGCAATGTTCTTTTTCCAGCTCTGCAGGCATGCAGTTTTCATAGCTTCACACAGAACTGACTCCAAACATTCAATTTAAAAGACAAATAAGAAAGCTTGAAGATCAAATTCAAAGATAAACCAAAATGGACATCTCATCATTTTAAAAAATATAACGTCTTCCAAATTTAAGGGCAATAGGTAAGGCTACCTATTTAAGGGCAATAGGTAAGGCTACCTAAGGTCACCTTACCTCTCTCACTGGAAGGCTATTTGTTAAAATGCTTGATTTTCTGATCCTTTGCCCAGGAAAATAGAGTGCAGTCAGTGGAAAAGCACTGTGATGTTTTAAAAAAAAAGGAGAATGCTGCTTTTAATCCTTTTGATGCATATAAGAAACTACACAAATTCATTTTGCAGACATGCTTTTATCTATTTGTAATTGAATTGACAATTGCAGTGAGATACTTAAAAGGAACTCCATTGAATGGATTGTGTTATAAAATAGAGCAACTTTCGAGTGTGCCATTGTATACTTAAGGCTACTATCAGCCTGTAGCATTGTAGATAGTATACATGAAATCAGAGGCCAGTATATACTAAAAATATTTAAGAGTATAGTTACTGAGCAGCAATTATAGACACAGTGCCTGTTACTAAGAGTGAAAAGAAGGAATATAAACACTGTCCCTGGTCCCAAGGCACTTAAAATCGAATTACTTTACTGGCAGTACAAAATATCATCATAGTTGCCTTATTTAGGAGGTTCTGAGAAAACTGAAAAGAAGAAACGATAATGATTCATTGCTTAACATTTTAAAAGGTTCTACAGCATGTTTTGATGACCAAGTACTACTGATATTCATATATATATATATATATATATATATATATATATATATATATGAGAGAGAGAGAGAGACAGAGAGATAGAAACAGAGAGAGACAGAGATAGTTAGAGAGAAGGAAAGAGGGAGAGAGAGAGAGAAAGAGTTCAAGGAATTGGCTCACATAGTTTTGTGGGGCTGGAAAGTGCAAAAGCTGTAGGGCAGACCAGCAGGCTGGAAACTCGTGGAAGAGTTTCTAGCTTCCAGTCTTAAAGCAGAATTCCTTCTTCTTCAGGAAGCATGTTTTTGCTCTTAAGGCCTTCAGCTGATTGGGGCCAACTCACATTATAGAGGACAATGTGTTTTTACTTAAAGTCAACTGATTCTAAATGTTAATCACATCTTAAAAAAAAAAAAAAAAAACCTTCACAACAACATATATATTAGTGTTTGATCAGACAACTGGCAAACAACTAGTCACCACAGCCTAACCAAGTTGACACATAAAATTAACCATCACAGTAAATCTTCAAAAACTGTCTAATCCAGAGCTTAATGTTTTATAGAGAAGGAAGTTCCCTCAGAACTTTTGCTCAATTATGATACTGAAGTTAGAAATTCTAAGTAGATATGTCTACTAAACTTACCACTTAAGACACAGAGTCTAGAGAAAAAGATATGGGCAGGACAGCACAAATGACATTTTCACCCCAAATTTCCCAATCTTTCCTTGCTCTTTGTTCATTCTCTGTTGTACGTTCACTTAGACAGTGATTTATAACTGCTTCATTTGATGTTTTTTTAACAACTCTACTTCTGCATTGAAAATATGGCTTTTTAAGAAGATATGAAGGGCAAAAGTACCTAGATATAAGTTAGTTTTCTATGGGAAATGACCCAGAAAAGCCACCAAAGCAAAGTGTCTCCCCGTAAAGAGTTGCATAATTTTTTAAAAAAATAAACCCACAGGATAGATTGCACAGAAAAATCATATCTCTTTTCGTGGTTAGTACTTTTATCTGAGCACTAAAGGATTAGCAGCCCTCCAAGACAATTCAACTTCACAGCAACAAGTAAGTCAGCCAACGCTGGAGAAGGCAATTTCCCACATGAGTATTAACTCGGCCACCATGATTGATTTAGAAACGTTTATAAGGACTTCATGGCATTTAACATGAGTTAAATTATAATTTTTTGAATTCTGTGTGTTAATTAAGGGATCAGACCTCTTATATGACTAGCAGAAATCCTTCTGCAGGTAGAAATAGTCAAGATTTTACCACTAGGCTTTACATTTAATCATTTAATTTAAAAAGGCAATTTAATGTAATAAAAATGGATAAATTTACCACCTCCATCACCTTGTACACCTTAAACTTACACAATGTTATATGTCAATTATATCTCAATAAAGCTGGAAAGCAATGAATAAATTTAAGTATATTTAAAGCAAGTCTAGTGTTGTAGGTCAATTACACTTCAAAAACAAACAAACAAACAAGCAAATTCATAGAAAAATAAATCAGATTTGTGGTTACCACAAGTGGGGTTTGGGGAGGGGAACTGGATGAAGGTGGTCAAAAGGTACAAACTTCTAGTTATAAGATAAATAAGTACTAGGAATGTAATGTACAACATGATTAATATAATTAACACTGCTGTATGTTATATGAAAATTGTTAGGAGAGTAATCCTAAGAGATCTCATCAAGAGGAAAACATTTTTTTCTTTTTCTTTTATTTTTATCTATATGAGAGGATGGATGTTCACTAAACTTATTGTGATAATCATTTCATGATGTATGTAAGTCAAATAATTATGCTGTATACCTTAAATTTATATGACACTGTATGTCAATTGTATCTTATTAAAACTGGAAGAAAAAAATAAGTCTAGGGCAAAAGGAAAAACAGTATTGTTGAGATATATGTTGGATACATGTAAATATTCAGATCATTGTGTATAACGAAAAGGTTTCACATACCCTAAACATTCACTTAGGATATTTAAGAAAAAAAAAAAATGTTAATACAGTCACTGTCTTTTCTCTTTCTTTCTTGATTAATGCTTTTGACAGAATGATTTTCATCTAGCTCTCAACAAATCATTTGCAGATTTCATTCCTTTAATAGCATTTAAAAATTACCCTGGCCAACTACCCATATTTAACATAAATAACCCTAAGCTATTTATGTTAATTTATCATGGAAAATGAATTACATAGAATTTCAAAGAACACCCAAACTTATGAGAACAAACATATATGCATATGGAGATAGAGATAGAGAGAAACATAAACATACATATATGAGTGTATATATATTTGAAAAACATAGAATGCTTATATGAATATATATGTTTTCATACATCTACTTGAAATATAGTTTATATTTAAAATGTAGTTTAAAATAATTTGGGAAAACAAATAATGATGATATATATATGATATTAATGTGTAAATAATATGAGAATATATGTTAGGTGAAAATATATTTGTCCTTACTGTATGTATAATATTCATCTTAAATATGCATATATTTATATATATGTGCAATTAAAAATGTTGCTATATTTGAGATAATTTCAGAAAAGTAAGATTCACAAATTTTTTAGAACTATTAATGGATAAGAGTCATTTTCAAATCATCATAATTCTTTAGGACTTTGCAAAAACAAAGCTCTACAGAATATTATAAATGTGTTAATTCATTAGCCTTTCATTTTATTCCTGTTAAAAAAATAACTTTTAAAGCTACTTGCAATGTTAATTGTTCATTGCTTTCTTGTCTGGGAGAAAATAACATAAAATCAGTGATGTGTTTGTTTTAGTTTCTAAAGCCTAACGTGAAGGAATAAAATCTACTTAGCATGAAAAGATCTTCTTTTCTTTTAAGGTACTTTTATTTTTAAACCTTATTATTTGCCTATGAAAGGAAAATATGATTTGTATGAAAGAAAACATGGAATTTTGTTCTCTCAGTTCTTGCTAATATGAAAAGTGAATACAGAAAGACTGAATAAAAAAATAAATAAAATTTTGGTGTCTAAATTTTCTTCAACAAATGGGTGTTGGGAAAACTGGATATCCAAATGAAAAATAATGAAATTAAATCCTTATCTTACACAATACACAAAAATCAACTCAAAATAGATGAAAGATTTTAATTCAAGATCTGAAACTATAAAACTCCTAGAAGAAAACATAGAAGGAGAATTTCTTTACATTGGCCTAGGCAAGGATTTCATGGATATAACATGATAAGCACAGACAACAAAAGCAAAAATAGGCAAGACTACATCAAACTAAAAAGCTTCTGCACACAAAAGATTTGCAAACCATGTATGTAATAGGATGTTAATTTTCACAATATATAAGGACATCCTATAGCTCAAGAGCAAAAAACTAATAATTCTATTAAAAAGTTGGCCTAGGACTTGAACAGACATTTCTTCAAAGAAGGCATAAATACATGAAAGATGCTCAACATCATCAATCATCACAGAAATGCAAGTCAAAACCACAATGAGATACTACCTCACACCTGTTGGGGTGGCTGTTATCAAAAACACAGAAGACAAGTGTTAACAAGGGTGTGGAGAAATTGAAACCCTCTTACACTGTTGATGGGAATGCTAGTGCAGTGGCTGTAGAAAACAGTATGGAAGTTCCATACAGCTTTAAAATTCAAAAATAGAACTACCATATGATCTACCAACCCAACTTTTCAGTATTTATACAAACAAATTGAAATCAGGATCTTGAAGAGAGATTAATTAGCCTTCCTATGTTCATTGTGGCACTAGTCACAATAGCCAAGACATAATAGGGAAGAACAAATCTGACTCCATATTAGATCTGTTCCTTTTACTTTAAACTTTGTGCTTTGTTGCCTGTGCTTAGTCATGCTGGCTCTGTACCTTTTGTAAAAGAATGTTGTCTTTAGCCTGAAATAAACAGGATAGCCTATTCTCAGCACTCTGACCTTTAAGAGTCCATTCATACAAAGATCAAAAGTTGCAGAACAGAGAATAACAGTTGTTTTGTTGGAGGTTTATAGAAACATCATGACCTGACCTACATGGACAGCTGCAAGAACAAAGGATCCTGACACCAAGAAGTTTGCAACAACTAACCACACCCTTCCCTCACCTTGCCTTTAAAAATGCCTCCCTGAAACCATTTGGGGAGTTCGGGATTTTGGGGGCACAGCCAACTATTTCCTTGCATGGCCCTGCAATAAACCTTTCTCTGCTACAGACTCCAAAGTTTTGGTATTGTTTGGCCTCACTGTGCAGTGGGCACACAAACTTGCATTCTGTAACAAAGATACAGCAGCAACTTAAATGTCTATAGAAGAATGAATGAATGAAAAGAGTGATATATACATACAATGGAATATTATTCCACCTTAAAAAAGTAGGAAATCCTGCAATATGGAACAACAGGGATGAAACTTGAGGACATTATGCTAGGTGAAATAAGCCAGTCACAGAAGGACAAATACTACATGATTCCACTTATATCAGGTATCTAAAAGTTAAACTCGTAGCAAAGAATGCAATTTTAGTTGCCAGGGGTTGGGGGTAGGGGGACAGTGAGAGTTGCCTATCAATGAGTATAAAATTTTAGTTACACAAGATGAGTAAGTTTAGAGATTTGCTGTACAACATTGTGCCTATAGGTTACAATATTATATCATACACTAAAAAACCTGTTATGAGGGAGATCTCATGTGAAGTCTTTTTATCACAATAAAATTTTAAAAAGTGTTTTCTTCTCATGCATAGATTTTTCTTCATGAATATTTAGATATAAGCTATAAGCACATCTCCACAAACATCACTTAAGACTGCCTACTTTTCTTTCACACACACACACACATAAAAGAAAGGTAGGAAGGAAAGAAGGAAGGAGAGAAAGAGGGAGGGGAAAATAAAAGAAACTTCATAAGTTTATAAGTAAGAATTAGCCACAGTGCAGTGACTTGCATTATTATTTGGCCAGCTTTTCTCAGTACCTTTATATGGTGCCAAAGGAACTGTCAGCCTTGTCTAAAAGTGTTCATTTGCTACCCAGTGATGACAATTACCTGTCTCCTCCTCTTTTATAGATTCTTAATCTTGAAACTGAAAATGCTGTCAGCCAAATTTATAGATATCATCATTTGAGACAAGAACATCAAATCTAGAGAGTATGTCAAGTTATGAGTATGCCAGCAAGACAAGCCCATGACATAGAAAGTAAGTAACATAGGAAAAAGCCCAACAAGCAACAAAGTCAAATGATGGCTGCCAAGCCACGGTTGCTTGATCAAAAGCAATGGGTTAGGCTCCAGAGATCAGGTTAGAATTAAATGATTAACCCACAGGGTTTGAAGAGCTCACTGGGATACCAGCTAGAATCCCAGTGACCTAGAGGAATCCCCACAGACTGCAGCAGCTGCTGCTTCTGCTGTAAAACTTGATGCCAACAACCCAAAGGCTGAATTCACTTCAATTTCCTCAGCTTCTAAATAACATTGAAAACTTATATTTTTACACAATGTTCCATCAAAACATAGTCTAGACTGTTTCCTCCCTTCCTAAAATGCCATCATAAATATGCTTTAGAATTTTTCAATACAGTGGTCTCAAAACCCTAAATCTCTCACCCATATGGAGAGAAATTAAGTTCTGTTCATTTCAGGCTACCTTCTTAACATAGCTGGGCAGGCTGCACTCTGGGATCTTTTCCAGATACCTGTGCCCTCCTCCTGGCATTGGAGATAAGCACTTTTCATCCTGGCTTTCTAATTCTGTGACCTCATGTAAGAGCATGGGGCATTGGACCTCATCTTCCCTTTACTTTCCCAAATTTTTCTGCTCTGAATAGTCCATCTCCTGCTATTCTTCCCCTTCTCTAACTAAGACTGTGTTTCTGGCCTATATAAAAGTATATGCTTGTATAGTACTTAAAAGTTTTCAAAGTGGCATCACCTTATTATCTCAGTTCTGCTTTAATTTTAAATCTGCTGTAAATTAGAGTGGTTGTTATTCTCACTGTACATATGAGGAAGTGAGATTCAAAATACTAACAGTTAGTTCCTCAAGGACATGCAGTTAATAACACAGAAGCAATTTTGTGGTCCCAAGTCTAGCGTTTGCAACAGTAGACTAGTTCTTGCTTCCTCTACCCCTGACTGCTTTGGGTAGTTAAAGTGTCTCCCTTAATGCAGTATGGTATATATAAAATGTGATCAATGATCTTCTGTAGATTGTCTGAATTAACATTCTTAAAATACTATAATATAGCTAGAAAATTCATTCAATTCAATACTATAATATAGCTAGAAAATTCCTTAAGATATAATAAACATAAGATTTACGTTCAAGTCACTTAAGTGACTTTGATTAGAGGAAACCATGATATTAGTGTCAGAGAAACAGAGACCATTTTCCTTTTCTTTTTTTTTAAATTGAAAATGAAAAATATCATCATTTTCCTGATCGTTAGATGTCTGTAAAAACCAAACGCCATGAATAGAATGTCTTTATGTTCATTCATTCAGCAAGCATTTACCTAAGAACACCTACTAGGTTTACACACAATAAAGGCCTGTGACACACGTTTGTACAATGATGAAAGATTCAACAAAGAGCAGGTCCTGCTCCCTCTCTTTGAGGAGTGTAGACTACATTGAAATATGCACAAACAACTTAACCAGAACTAGTAAATATTACATACTTAATATGCACAAGATACTATGTTGAATACTTTACAGGCCCTACTTCATTCACAGATCAAAAACTTGAGCATATAAAGTTTATCAACCAGTCCAAATTTCCTAGTTGGTAAGAATCAAAATGGATTCAAATCAAAGTATACTGAAAGCAAAACAAAACAAAACAACGTGGCCAAGCATACCTTACTGGCTCCTTGGCTCAAGACCTCTTTAGTCTCCTCAAATTAATTTCTGAAAGAATGAATCCAAAACTCCCAAATATTCCCCAGATAAATTAGCAAGAGTCACCAAACTAGAGGAATAAAAATTTGTCCCTAGGTACATATGAAAGAGAGATATCTTTACTGGTGTTATTGCATCTGACAATCAGAAAGAGCAAAACATAATCTGAAATGCTACATGATAAAGGAGAAAAAGAGAAAATATTCATTTCCTAATATCCCTAGTCCATGCATTAAGGGGAGTATTATGGCAAGTAGTGGAGGAGATAGGAAGAAGAGCAGTGTAAGAAAAGATCTGCACAGAGATAAGGTAGAAAGGACAGCCAAGCAGCACCATCCCCAGGAGCTCCGTATCTCTTTATCACAACACAGTGCCCTTGTCATGACAACATCAATAGCTGTGTAGTTGCCACATGGAAACCACCAGTAATATAGCCATACTCCATTAATCAGTAAAAGCATCTGCACCTATTGCTCATGTAGTGAATAATGACTTAGCAGCTGTGCATCCTAGAATAAGGCATTGTGATATTTAGAAAAACAGGGATAATTCAAATATTATTCAGACAAAAATTCCAGCTTGTATGATTTACTTTTTCCCTCCACAAATAAACACAAATGATCTCTCCTGAAGAAAGCAAATGATTTTTTTTGCCTTAAGCAATGCCCATGGCTGTTAATATTTTGGTGGCATATACTTGGTTAATCAATAAAACAAGCATAAGGTATATTGCTTTTCAAAAGAGCTTCTTCGAAAGGTTTTCATTTGCTTCTAAATTTATATCAATTTAGAGTTAACCAAGATGGAGACATAGGAGGTTCCTTAGCTCTCTTCCTCTCATGGATGCACCAAATGTACTGCTACATTCCTTCTGAAAGAGACCCCAGAAACTGACTGAGAAATTCCTACATATCAGATAAATGAGAGAATATCCAAATAAAAATGGATGAAAAAGACTGAGACACATTCACACCATAAGCCTCAACCCCAATACAGCACCATATAATGAGGAGGGGATCCCCATCTCCAAGATTCTTCCTGAGGACTTAAGGAACATCTAGCACCACAATTTTAAGACAGAGAAGGTCACTATATAATGATAAAGGGATCAATTAATCAAAAGGGTATAACTATTATAACTATTTATGTACCCCAAATAAGAGCACTCAAATATATAAAGCAAAATTAACGTATCTGAAGGAGGAAATAGACAGCAATAAAATAATAACAGGGGGCTTCAATATGCCACTTTCAACAATAGATAGATCATCCAGAAAGAATATCAATAAGGAAGCATTGGACTTAAGCTCATATTAAATCATATGGCCCTAACAGATATATTCAGAACATTCCATCCAACAGTAGCAGAATACACCTTCTCAAAAGCACATGGAACATTTCCCAGGATGAATTATATGTTAGTCCATAAAACAAGTCGTAATAAATTTAAGAAGACTGAAATCATATCAAGCATCTTTTCAGGCCACAATGGTAGGTGACAGAAGTCAATTATAAGAAGAAAAATAGAAAAATCACAAATATGTGGAGATTAAGCAACATGCTCTTGAACAACCAATGAGTCAAAGAAGAAATCAAAAGATATATTGAGGCAATGAAAATGGAAACACAACTTATCTAAATCTTTGGGATGCAGCACAAGCAGTTCTAAAAGGGAAGTTTATTTTAACACCTACATTAAGGAAAAAGAAAGATCTCTAACAACCTAACTTTACATCTCAAGAAACTAGAAAAAAAGAAAAAGAAAAACTAAGCCCAAAGTTAGAAGAAAAAAAAAAAAACATATACACGAACAAAAATAAATAAAATACAGACAAAAAGACAATAGAAAAGATCAATGAAACTAAGGGCTATGTTTTTGTAAAGATAAACAAAATATATAAACGTTTAGTTAGACTTAGCAAGACAAAAAGAGAGAGGACACAAATAAAATTATAAATGAAAAGAAGATATTACAATTGATAACATAGAAATACATAGAATCATAAAAGACTACAATGAAAAATTATACTTCAACAAATTGGGCAACCTAGAAGAAATGGATATATTCTTAGAAACATACAAATTGCCATCATGAAGAAATAGAAAAATCTGAACAGACCTACTACTAGTATGGAGATGAATCAGTAATCAAAAACCTCACAACAAAGAAAAGCTCAAGATCAGATGGCTTTACTAGTAAATTCTCCCAAACATTTAAAGAACTAATACCAATCCTTCTCAAACTCTTCCAAAAATAGGAGGGAACACTTCCAAACTCATTTTATGAGGGCAGCTTTACCCTGATACCAAAGCCAGGCAAGGACACTACAAGAAAAAAAAAAATTACAGGCCAAGAACCTTGATGAACATAGATGCAAATATCCTCAACAAAATAGTATGAACCAAATTAAACAATACATTAAAAGGCTCTTGATCAAGTGGGATTTTTTAAACTGAGATGTAAGGATGGTCAGTATCTGTAAATGAATTAACCAAAATGAAGGATAGGTATCATAGGAATATCTCAGTAGATACAGAAAAAGCATTTGACAAAATTCAATAGCCTTTCATAATAAAAACTTTCAACAAACTGGGTATAGAGGAAACTTACCTCAATGTAAAAAAGGTCATATATGACAAACCCACAGTTAATATCATACTCAATAGAGAAATGTTGAAAGCTTTCCTTTAAGATCAGGAACATACAAGGATGCCCACTTTCACCACTTTTATTCAATATAATACTGGAAATCCTAGCAAGTAATTAGGAAAGAAATGGAAATAAAGGCATCCAAATCAGAAAGGCAAAAGTAAAATTGTCTCTGTTTGAAAATGACACAATATTATATGTAGAAAACCCTAAAGACTCCACCAGAACACTGTTAGAACTAATAAATGAATTTGGCAAATTTGCAGGGCACAAAATTCAGTAAAAAAAGACAGTTGTGTTTCTATACATGAACAAGCTATCTGAAAGAGAAATTAAGAAAACCATCCCCTTTACAACAGCATCAAAAGAATAAAATATTTAGAGATAAATTTAACCAAGGAGGTGTAATATCTGTACTGAAAAACTGTCAGACATGGATAAGAAACTGAAGAGGACACAAATAAATAGAAAGGTGTTCCATATTCACGGATTGTAAGAATTAATATTGTAAAAATATAAAATAATATTCATACTACCCAAAGCATTCTACAGAGTAAATGAAATTTCTATCAAAATTCCAATGACATTTTTCACAGAAATTAAAAAAACTAAATTTTTTTATGAAAGCACAAAAGCTCCTGAATAACCAAAGCAATATTTAGAAAGAAGAACAAGGCTGGAGGCATCATACTTCCTCATTTCAAACTATATTATAAAGCTATAGTAATGAAAACAGCATGGTATTGGCATAAAACAGACAAACAGCTCAATGGAACAGAACAGAAAGTTCAGAAATAAACCCATGCATATATGGTCAATTAATCCACAACAAAGAAGGCAAGCATATGCAATGGGAAAAGAATAGTCTCCTCAACTGATGGTGGGAAAACTGGATAGCAACATGCAAAAGGATGAAACTAGATCCCTGTGTGAAAGTTTTCCTTTTCATAGATAACCAAGAAAGAATTCCAGAGAATTGAAAATGCACTATTAGCATGTATGTCATGCTGTGCTTGTATAAGGGAGGGAGAAATTATAATATATGTTTCCAACTCATTTAGCCTTCTTAATTTATTGAAAGCATGTTCTTGCCTTTTTCAAATATTTTTCTCCTTTTTTTTTTTTTTTAGATTTAGTGACAGTTCCCTATAGTCACCATAACTCATTAGAATACTATTCCATCAGAAAAAGTGATCCACTTAGTCTGTGTTTTCTTGAATCTGACCATGAATCAGAGATAATTTTTTTTTTTTTTCAAATGAGTTTCAGCTCTAAGAGAGAAATAGTCTTCCCAAAGGCAGAGGAACTTTGAGAAATCAACATTCACCATTCTGGCATGAACGTCATCCTCCATAAACAAATCTGACAAATAAGTGTGGTCTCTAAGCTACCTACTTTCCTGCCCATCTGTTTGTATGGCACAGTGCCCTTACTCAAAGGGCACTGCCAATTTTATTTTGAAAAAAATACAGTTGATATAAGGTGAGATAAATCATCTCTGCAGAAGCAGAATTTGCATTGCAAAGACTGGTATATTTGGTTTTGATTTTGATTTTGGTTTTCTTTAGCTTCATTTTTGCTATTACATTTCTTTTGCTAGAGGATAGGAGAGGGCATGTTAAATGAATTTTCAAATAATATGGGGAGAGGGAAGACTCAGAACAAAAAATCCTGTTATCTTCTTATTCAAACTGGCAATGTGTGAAATTACAAACATAATTTATTAATGACAAGGTCATTCTCAGCATCATCATCCACATTTATTAACTGATTCTCCTTCAAAATACAAACCTTAAAAAAAAGAAAGAAATGAGAGTGAAATGAAGAGATCTCAAACCTTGCTTCATAGAAGAACAGTTTGCAATTAAGATTAGGCAATTGAAGAACACACTAGTAGTGTGCCTATGAGATAAGGCATCAACCAGCAGACACTTCATTCCAATGAAATCCCTTGAAAGCCATCACCATCTCATGTAACATTAATAGAGCAATAAGAATGATCTCAAGCATAAACCTTTTATAATATTTTCTTGGCTTTACACTTTTTCTTCAAGAAGCTCAAGTACCTGGATAATAAACAATGAACTATAATCCTTAGTAGGTCTTTAAATATAATTGACTTTGTTTTTGGTTTTTCCTTACTTTCAATGTATTTTTTGTCTTCTTCCAAAAAACAACCATATTAAAGTCAAACATATGCTTTCTACAGTAGACTATGTTTATCCTTATGCTATGATTACAGAAAGTTGGCATTACTCTGTAAAGTATCATTGATGAGAAACAAGGCTGCTAATTTCCCCTACTAGTCTTTGTTCTCAGAGATGTGGAGTGCTGTACGCTAACTGTAGACCAACCTTTAGAGCTGTTACATTAAAATAATGCTGCCTATAGAAAAATGCCTAATGGCTTTTGCATCAAGAATCTATATTAAAAGAAAAAATGAAACATTTTTTGCTTCCCTCATAATGTACACTTCTTGAAAAAGTCCTGTGTTTTTCCCCAAGGTAAATATCTTGTGTGATATCTTAGAGATATTCCAAGACAGAATTTCACCATTTATTCTCTTTGCCTAATACAATTAAACAATATCTAATCAGATATGTAATACACTGTACAAAGTCACATGTAGATTTTATTTAATAAGTAACTGTATCAATGGGACTTCCCTGGTGGCGCAGTGGTTAAGAATCTGACTGCCAATGCAGGGGACACGGGTTCAGTCCCTGGTCCAGGAAGATCCCACATGCCATGGAACAACTAAGCCCGTGCACCACAACTACTGAGTCTGAGCTCTAGAGCCAAGAAGCCACAATTACTGAGCCTGCGTGCCACAACTACTGAAGTCCATGCATGTTAGAGCCTGCGGCTGCACTACTGAAGCCCGCACACTCTAGGGCCCACATGCCACCACTACTGAGCCCGCATGCTGCAACTACTGAAGCCCGCATGCCTAGAGCCCGTGCTCCACAACGAGAAGCCACCGCAGTGAGAAGCCCGCACACCACAATGAAGAGTAGCCCTGCTCGCCACAACCAGAGAAAGCCTGTGCACAGCAACAAAGACCCAAAGCAGCCTAAATAAATAAATAAATATTTTAAAAATTAAAAAATAATTTAAAATAATAAATAACTATATCTAAACCTTCAGATCTTTTTATCAAAGTACTTTTTTTTTTATAAACTGGCAAATTCCTAAAGGATCATTTCACATTCTGTGTTAGTCCATCTATTCATCCATTCATTTCAAATTACATTAAACCCTAGTGCCAGGGACTGTGATATGCATCTTAATAGTAAGCAGCACTCATTTGTACACTGATGAGAATGACACAGTGAAAGGCTGGTGACCCAAGAGAGTTTCAGGAGATTTTTAAAAAAGAAGCTAAATCCCTGAGATGTATATGAATGTGCTTCAGAACCCAAGGGCAAAATTGAGGAAATTCTGTTTTCTCCATTTTACAATGGTTTTCTTCCCATTGTAAAAGGAGGACAAGAGGTGAAAATGGCACCAGTATTTGCCGGTTTATAGATTTGACTATGAAGAGTTAAGCACTCATCTAATGTCTTTTGTTTGCTCAGTGAAGTATGATATAAGGTTGTCAACTGAAAGTAACATGGGAAAAGAGGCGGGAGTTTTGGAAAGTAAAGACAAGGTATGAAAAAGTCTTGTGATGAGAGGCAGAGTTCATTTACT